>NW_027321310.1:0-2332 GCF_032062135.1 Pyxicephalus adspersus | reverse complement strand
TAGTGGTTTGTGGCTGAAAGCTGGATACATTGGTGGTCAGTTGTAAGAATACCAATTTACAGGTGTTGAGAATGGGAAGATTGTCCTAAAAATTAGTGATTAGCATGCAGTGCCCTCCATCCCCCGGGCACACCATATAGAAGCCTCAATTTCTGCTCCAACATGCCGAGCAAAACCATTTGCTGGAAGTGGCTCTTTGGCCAACAGAGGATGAATGGCAGAAGTTGAGAAGTTGTATAGTGCAGACCTGAGCTCCAATCAGTGACTTTGCCTAAGCTGAGATGATGTCATCAATCTGCTGCAAGCAGGAGGAAGCATTTCCTCAGTCTCCCCCTGCTAGGGGGTGTCATATGATCTCTGTGAGATGTAATAAATACATGGAAATGGTACACTGATGCATTACTCAGCTATGAGGAAAACATTTTGATGCTAATTCTGCTATCAAGAAATCCCATTTATAACCATGCAGAACATAAACTGTACAATCCCATCCAATCAGATTGGTGTGAAAACCATTTATTCATATACAAGAAATCTACAGAATAAAAAGCAATAAAACATTCACTTCTGAGGGAGGTCATGGGGTCTGGATGGGACAGGTTGGTAGAGCAAATGGGTCTGGCCGGTTCTGGTGTTGGGGTTCAGTATTTGCATTATCAGTCCATTTATCCGTTCTTGTTCTGGACCCGGATGAGGCTGAAGCACAGACCGCAGGCTTCGAAGCACGGATCGCACAGACAGTGCACACAGGAGCTCCAGAACATCTTGAGACAAGACACGTTCATGTTCCAGAGACGTATGCAGGGCCCGAGGCACCAGATGTGGCAGCACTGGACGCAGGCGAACTCCAATGCCCAGCAAAATGCCAGCGGGCACCCGCACAGCACAGACAGCACAATGTAACAGCAGTTCTTCACCCCACCGAATGTCTTGTAGGACATGCCCCACACCCCCGGGATACTGTGCGACCCCTCCGGCTCTCCGAAGGTATCTTCAAAGTGAACCTGTTGGAAGAACACAAATGGAAAGGATGGGGATTTAGTGGGATCTTCTCTAAAAATTGCTCCCCTGCGAGACAATAAATCACATAACTTTGTACTGCGCTGCATTGTATGTCAGTGCTATATAAATACAGAATAATAATAGAAGAGTTAGGTTGCACCTGTTTTCTTTTTTTATTGTTCATACTTCCTGAGGGTCATTGGAAAAAGAAATGACCACCAAAAACACAAATAAAAAGCTGTAACATACATTTCAGTGCATATGTAGACATCATCACATAAAACATTGTGCGACCGAATAATGCATGAATGACATCCAATCAAATTGCAGCCTTACGCTAACAAACTTACCCCAAAGCCAACATTGCTGTGGTGGCACTCAACAGTGCAGAATAAATGGTGCTGACCTTTATTTAGGCCCTGAGGAATCAGGATTCTCCCTGAAACGTGTTGGCCATCCTACTATCATAGTCTGTTGGGTTGTCATACTGCAAAGGTGATATTCTAGGTGGAGACTGTACAGGTGAGGGCATGGCCATTCATATCTGAAATGATGGCAATCTGTCAGGTAAGTTTTTCCCATCTTGGATGGTGTCTGCCATCAGTAAGGTAGAAATTGATGCAGGGGCAGCAGAAGGAGGTGCAAAGTGTGCCATGGCATGAGAACCCTGGACCCCCCTAAGTCAACAAGAACCCCAAGTCAATTCTGCACAGGAGCCCACTGTTGGCTGCATCTGCCAGTGACCTGATGGTGTTTCAGGTTATCCTTGTAGTAATTTTACATTAACAGCCGAGTGCTTTAGAAACCTTTTCCTGCCCCTATCTTGCACCATAGCATTAGTGGAGCCCCTAGAGAATTACCCCCTACATGGGTGAAGACTTAAAAGGTCCCCATAAGGACCCTTCACTTACCCTAACGTGTTCATTGAGGTTGTTGGGGTCTCGGTTCTCAATATCCAAAGACATGGGCTCATCAGGGATGGATTTGGCCATATTGATGGAAGATGTCCCCTGTTGTCAGGATAGAGATATCTATGTTGTATCACCCTCTCCCTTTATACCTGGTGTCACCCGGTTTCCATGGAAGATCAAACAGCCCAGTCCCCAACACTGAAGAGTCATAGAGACGGTAGTCAGACGGGCCCTAATCTGCATGGCCTGAGGGCCCAGGGCTCTCACTATCACTGAGTTCCAAAATAACAAAACCTGGAAAATCCTGAATCCTTCTACAGAAATGACATGGAGGACCATGTGCCTGATCATTGACATGGGGGACCGTGTGCCTGATCACTGACATGGGGGACTGTGTGCCTGATCACTGACACGGGGGA
>NW_027321309.1:0-2332 GCF_032062135.1 Pyxicephalus adspersus | reverse complement strand
ACCCTTAACAAGTGAACGGACTGTGGGAGCAATCTGCTGGCTTGTGTCATCTCATATAGGAAGCAATTTAGGAAGATGTTTAACTTACAAAGTAACATTAGACTTGTTGTGAGTCTCTCTTCCAACTTCAAGGGATAATTGATTTTTCAGGGGGAGGGTTTAATACAAGAGTAGAATACTTACATACCTATTTACTCTTTAGCAGCCAGAGCTCCTATCTGCTTCATAAGCCTTGTTCCTGGCAGCAGCTTCATATCCCAGCTGGTATGACCCTTTAGTACATATCTATCAGCCCAGCACTGTACAACCTGGAGTGACAGGCATTGGAGAAGAGTGCTGGCTGTAGCTGTGAAGTGAGTAATCCTTTAAATTTTTCTCCTACAGCACCACCCCCAGATTAAATTAAAGCTAGAGTTTCAGAGTTCAGATTTTTGATTTCTGATCTTTGTCACACCTTCTGTTCACAAGTTTGAGCTTTCAATATTCAAAGCCTTAGGTAGGTCCTCCTAAACCATCAGGAATTTTATGTTATTTAGGAATAAATTATTACTTAATCAGTAACAGTGGTTTGCTTATTTAGCCTACTTGAAAAAGCTTATTTACTTGTGTCTTCAGACACAAGAGCATTTGAGGCAATACTCCAGTATCTATGGGAAAACAATATGATTAATTTGGGACTGTCTGATTCTGGAACCTTTATTTCACTTAATATTCACAGTTTTTTGGGGTAGAATGCACTGTTTACTCCATAACTTTTCAGTCTTTTTTGGCTGGTAATAGCTGAGGAAAAGTTAGCAAAGGTCGTTTCATTTAGCTGGCACCAAGATAAACTGTAGAAGCTCACGTAGAAATCATGACTGCAATTGCAATCTGAGGTACCAGTTTTATTAGTTCCTGTGAATATCTAGCCCACTCTAGCTGATATAGGTCTTCTCAATGTGTAATATTTATGTTAATGCCAAGTGTTAACCAACAACTTTTCATCGCCTTCTGAGTATTAGTTGTTGTCTAGCAAAGAATAGGTTAAATATATAAAGATCCTGAATATTAATAAAGCAGAACTATTAATAATGCACAGCTATTGAGCCATGGATAGCTGCCATTCTTTCAAGCTCATGGCTGACTCCCTCTATAGCTGAATGTAATGAGATCGCTGTCAGCAGTGCGTGGGGTGTTTTCAGATGGCTGTGAAACTGTTGGCCATTGGAAAACAGCTCAGCCTTACAGTTTATGTGACGCTGGTTTTACCAAAAAAATATAGGGAAGTAGTTGACATTCCTCCACTGATCTTTTATGTCTTTATGTTTTATGTTTACCATTTGCATATATTTTAACAAAAATATATATGTATGTATAAAAAGTTTAAGTGGACTTTTAAATATTATATCCTATTTGTTAAATACATAAACAGAATATTGAAGAATACATTTGCATAACGGTCTCTATGGGATCACATCAGATGCTTGCTTTTTTATTTTAGTTTTCTTTAGTTTATGGCATGTTTGTTGGCTTAGGCCCATTGTACTTACCATGGACATAGGGGGGTGCAGTAACTTCCAGCTTTATAAGTCTTGATACTGGTCTATGTCTACCTTAAATTGGCTGACATAAGATAACCTTCTCTCCCAACTTTCCTCTCCACTGCTCCAGTATTGCAGTACCTTTTTTTTTTTTTTTTTGAAATATGGACTTTTGGCAACTGCAAAGATTAAAAATCTATATCGTTAGAAACAGCCATAATTGTAATATCCTCTGTTTATTGATGGATTTAGGCTTTACTTCTAAATACTAGTGCAAATTCTACTCGGACAACAGTTTTTGTTAGTTTGGGCTATCACTACTATTCAATTGCCCCAAATAAAGTAACTATTTATATGCGTGTATGAGTTCTGTTGACCCTTTAACCTCAGATAATTCCCAATGCACAATTACATTATATATAATTGTCACACAAACAGTTGTGCTAAATGCCTCTCCAATATCATGACCAAACTTTAATTTTGTCAAAGTGTACCTATACTCAGAATTTTCACTTTACATAAAAGGTAGAGAACCCTTTAATGTAGGGTAAAAACTCTGTTTTTTTTATTGCAACACTTAAAAAAAAAAAAAAAAAAAAAGATGCAGCACCGCCTTCTAATTCTCATCCCCCTATGGGGGTGCGAGATGCCTACCTCAGGCATCCCGGGAGGCTATTGGCCGCTCCTTCTGCGCATGCCTGGGCATCTCGGGCATGTGCAGAAGGAGCCTAAAGGTCTTCAGTTCAACCTGTGCATTTAAACTACAGTCTGTTTTAAGTAAACCTATGCTGAGAGAAACATGTTCCTGTTAC
>NW_027321308.1:0-2333 GCF_032062135.1 Pyxicephalus adspersus | reverse complement strand
TTACCTACCTATCACCTCTGTAGTATTTTGTTACTTGTTTCTGGCCCCTACACCGATGCCTGCACTATACCTTTATCCTATAAAGTCCCTCCCACGGTAAATACAATGTCCACACTCACCATTCATGCACAGTAGTGACTGATTCTTGTATTAAATTACTAGCAACACCCCAAACAAACTATATTATTTTATATATTATAACTGCTACTACAATACAGGGCAGTCAGAACAGGACAGTGGCTAATAAGGGTAAAGGAATTCAAATTGAAAGATAACGTTATGTGATAGAAATTTCACTTGGTTTTTCAGTATATATACTATTTTTTTAATGTTTTATTTTATTTCTTTGTGTAGTGTGTCGGCTTTTATTATACGTTCAGTTTTAGGATTGAAGATTAACTATCCCTATTTATACCCCTAGCAATTGTACATCAACCACCCAAAAAAACTATGTCTGGATATCTTTAGTATTTGATCCTTAAAAATTTGCATTTTTAAAGGATTAAGACTGAGTTACTAAAAATGCAACTTTTCAAATTGCCCTGTTTGATGTCGCACTGCATCCACGGAAAAATAAGAATCTGTAATGTCTATATTATTTCTTATCTGCCTCATAGACAAACAGTCTACATATAAAAGGATCCGTATCTTCTTATAGTGTGCAAAGAGGCCTGTGGCCATCTTATTTATTTATTACTAATCGAGTTTAGTACTCTGATATATTCAATGGAACTGTTCTCCTCATCAGATTGTTGGAGCCCTGGAACTTTCTTCTGGAAGACTGCTTTATATTTGTGTATTACAAATTCTCCATTCAGGAGTTCGAATGTTCCAAATGACAACAAGGATTCCAACACAAGACCACTGGTCATTTGAGATTAGACGGTTACATTTAATGTTAACTTGGGTTTGTCTAAGTGCACTGACGAATCACTCCCCCATTCTCACTTGGTGTGTTGGAGATGTGGCTTCTTACAGGCAGGAGAAGCTGACACTATATTTATATATAAATAAATATATTTATATCCTGGTATATTGTTGGCATTGTTGTTTAGCTAGGCTGCCTTCAAAAAAAATGTTATTCTGACCAATCTACTAGTGTTACTGTGTCCAAGAGTTTGGTACGATACAAAAGGAATCTGGTACAATATTAAAGGATAGAACCCTCCCAGCAGGTGGTCAAAACTAAGACCTTGTCCAGACTTGTGGTCAAAAACTGCAGTTAGCCACATCTATGTGCATAGCAAACTGCTGCTATGCCTCTAAGGCTTAGTCTATACGGACGTTTTCCCCAGCGTTTAACCTGAGGCTTTAAAAAGCCCATGCTTGAAATTCCCAAGCATTCCAATGGGCTAATCTACACCAGGGTGTTTGCTTGAGGCATGTTTGTGAGTGTTATAGATAATGCCCCTTGCAACAATTAAAAAATTAAAATGCGGGGTTAATACGGGTAAATGCATCAATTTATTTCAATGGGGTATTTTCCAGCATTTCCCGGCTTTAAAAGTGCTTGAAAGGTAAAGGAAATTGTGACATAGATGTTTTCCAGTGTTTTCAACTGGTTTAAAGGCAAGCTTTAAAATGCTAGTAAAAGTCCATAACAACGCATATAAACATGGTAGGAATGTTTACATGCGTTTTTAAAACCATCCGTGTAGACCCAGATTAAGAGCAGCAAACTGCACTGCAGGTCAGTTCATTTGCATGTGTTGCCCTTGCATTACCAATAGCAGTGCAACTGCACAAAGAATCAACGTGTCCCTTCCAGGAACTGTGCTGCAATCCCACTGCAATGCAAAAACAGCCACATGGAAACACGTCCCAACCACTCCCATACAAGTGGTACAGTGCTGTGGTTTACAAAAAGTATAAAGGGGGCCTTAGTCCCACCTCACACATCCTTATTGCCTAATCACTATAATGGACAGCCTGATTGGACAATAGTAATGAAGTAGGAATAGTTGGGCAAGTATTAGATATGGATGCTTTCTCTGCTAGAGATCCTCCCACCCCCCGTAACTAAGTCTCTTAAAAAATATATCAACTATTATATTTTAATATCATTAAATTTATAATGTTTTGTAAGCTCACATTTACTGACTGGTCTGTGACAATTACTTTGAGATGCTCCACAGGTAAAGTAACTAATGCACAGAAATGTCTAACCAATGCCCTAACCCAGTGGTCCCCTACCTTTTCTAGCTTGCGGACCACTAAATGCATGGACTCCGGACTGCGCATGTGCGGGGAGCAGTGTGTCACTCAAAGGGGAAGAAACGTTCCCCAGAGTGACATCAGGATGCAAAAACCTGACCAGTGATCTAAGCCCGAGA
>NW_027321307.1:0-2334 GCF_032062135.1 Pyxicephalus adspersus | reverse complement strand
GTTGGTTACTTTTTTACGAACGATTTTTTGCCCAATCGATCGTTCGTCGTTCGATTGGAACGATAAAAATTGGAAGTGTGTACGCACCTTTACACTGTTATATATCAGATTGGTTATCTGGTACCTCCATTGCTGTGGAATGATTATCCCTTATATACTATATTTAACTAAATCTGGTTGCCACTACTATACAGATTGCAGGTAGAATACCATAATTCTAATCCTAAAAACATACAAGGGTCATTCTGTGTGCCCTAAAACTTCATTGTAGACAAAATTCTCTTTTTTATATTGTGCAATGTTCAGACAGGTGGTGAGGTAGCAGTATGGTTCCCACTTCTCAACAACCCTGAATTGTTTCCTCAGATGAGACCCTACATGTAGCGTCCCACCCACAGCAGCCTGGAGAATGAATGGGGGTGACAATAAGCTGTTTATTATTGCCTGCTTCTGTCTACATTAAAATATACAAATGCTGGTTTTTTAAACCAATGAAGTGGTGCTGGCAGCTAAGTGAGTTCCCACCGGGAGCTGTGTAGGTTCTCCTGTTCCCACTGAGGGTCTAAACCTAGCCTAAACTTCTCAAGCATAACAAACTGTCTTTGTACATTAGCTTAGGCTTAGTCTACACAGACGTTTTCCAGCGTTAACCCAGCATTTTAATTTTTTAAACGTTGCAAGCAACGTTTAAGATAGATGTCATTGACGTGCCTCAAGGAAACATTCTGGTAGACTAAGCCCTAAAACGCTAATTAGGTGTTTAAAAACGCATATAAACGGAATAGGAACGTTTACATGTGTTTTAAAAAACGTCTGTGTAGGCCCAGCCAAACATCTGAAATGTAAATGTAGACTTCTTATTTGCAATATTCTATGTTTACTGCAGAAAATGTTTACTTTGTCATGAAGTAAAACATGGTTTTAACAGAGGCAACTAATAGACCAAAATACTGTTGTAATAAAGGCAAGTATGAATACTGAATGTACATAGCCTGCAAAACTATATTATTGTACACTATATATCAAAATAAAAAACAATAAAATACATATTAAAAGCAAGGGGTCAATATTAGGAGGTAGCTACTAGGCTTTTTCATGATTTTAAGTGGCAAAACTACTTGCAAAAATCCAGTAAACCAAATTCTACTAGAAGACAGGGTTAATTTAAACTTTTTGGAGTTCTAACAGATATAAAAAAAGGTTAAAGAGGATTTATTGGCAACAAATGTAATTAAATTCACTGGGAAACTATACCATTCACCCAATTAATTTCATCATTACATGTCTGCATGTGGGTTGCACAAATTGTAGCATTTGCAAATATTGTTACCAGATCTTCTAATTTCATTAAACAGCAACCCTCTTGTTTTCACAATGAGAGGGTGGGGTGGACTTTGAAGATTTATATTTATCATTCTGTCTAGTTTTGAAATCAGTAATACCAAATACATGAAACCCAATCAAACAAATAAATGAGAAACATCCTGGAAGGACTACCTGATGGACTATGGGGAAAAAAGAAAAAGTAATCTACAATAACCAATCAAATGCTTGGTCTTCATTTGCCATACAAATAAAGCCAAGTTGTCAAAAATGTAAAAGGACACATACAACAATATTAAAAAAAACAAAAAACATCACATTTAGTTTGCTTTAAGTACCAGAAAAAAACCTTTATGAGAGTAGTAAAAATATATGCTACAGTAAGCAAAACAGTAAGGGTTTGTACATTTTATTTTCTATTGCTTTTCTGCTCTATCTTGTTATATTTTATTTCTTGCACATTAATGTGGACAAGCTGTGGCTATATTTTTCTGAAATCGTCAAGCTGTCAGCTTTCAGAGAATATTGCTTTTTGCAAAAAGATGCTAGCAGTATCTAAATGGCTAAACGACAGCTGTTGTACTGATCTAATGGTAAGAGTCGTCATATGAAGCATATTGAGCACAATTACATGAAAGACAAGTATAGGTAACAAGGCCAGTCAAGTTAATAAGCTGCTTTTACATGCATGCAAGAGAGTGTCCTGATACCTTTAAAAGCAGCACTAAGTAAGCCACAATTTATTTTAATAAATCATTTGTCTTAGTACCATAAATAAAATGCACTTTCTTGCAAACTGCCTTCAGAATTCGACAGAGCTTTCACAGTTACTAAACAGGTGCTATATATAGACTTACTTTCCATTGCTACAATAAGGTAATGCTTTCTTGGTTGTAGAAATGTGTATTTTTTACTTGTATATAATTTTTTTTTTTTTTTTATTTATTTTTTATTAGCAACCAATAAAAACAGACAATTACAAAACTCAAACCAGTGTATACAGATGGCAAA
>NW_027321306.1:0-2334 GCF_032062135.1 Pyxicephalus adspersus | reverse complement strand
TATATATATATATATATATATATATATATATATATATATATATATAAACATACCTACAAACCAAAGGAAAAAATAAGGGTCTGTGAATGTCTCTGAAATATTTGACAATATTGAAACTCATCGATGTTTATTTCATATTTACGAGAAATCCGATCTTGCTTTAGAAGATGGTGGAACCCTTGAGCGAATATTTTGTTGTAAAACCTTTAGAAGCCACCATTACATATAAACAATACCTGTAGCTACCTGTAGGTAGTTTGAGCCACTTGTCCTGGGGAAACTGCCCCAATTGTTTCAAAAGGTGTCTTTTCTAGACTGCTTGTTTTAGTTCTTTCCATAGATGTTCAGTGGGATTTTAATCCGGGCTCATAGAAGGCCACTTCAGAATAGTGTTTTGTTCTTGGCCATTATTGAATGCTTTTATCTGTTTGTTATGGGTTTTTATCCTTTTGTCTGCAATAGGGACACTGAGCACTATGTTCAATTTAAGCATTTCCTGAGATTTGTAAGTTTTTATTGTTCCTTCTGCTCATTCTGGGGTTGATTTTCCTCTTGTGGCTGTGTCCAGGGAGGTTGGTTACAGTCCCATGGGCCTCAAACCTATTCATTAGCACTTGATTTACACACTTGATACAGGGCACAACTGAGTCATAAAGCACTTTTTCAATTAGTTGTAAGAGTATCAAGCAGGAGTAAGTGATCAAGCAGGATTGCAGGCAGTTAAAAAAAATTAAAATCTTTGCAAAAGTATAAAATACAAAAATATACTCAGGATTTCTGATGCACAAGAAGTGACATTAGGACAGTTTCAAACACATGGCTGTTGTATGCTTGATAGGGGGATAAAAGTACAGTATTTGGAACAGGTTTTCTGCTGCAAAATACATTGAAACATGCCATGCTTAGCTTATGGTATATGAAAAATATTCATACCAAATAAAGGATAAATAGTGGTACTATTAACATTCATGTGCTTAGAGAGGCACATGGGGAGAAAGTTAGGCAAAATGTTTACTAGTTGGAAACTGGAGGGAGGACAAAAACATAATGATAAAAAGTAGTGGTGAGCTGTGGCAGTGAAAAGATAGCAAAAGATGAAGGTCAAAATGGAAATAGTTGTATAAAGAATGATAATTCAACATTTAGCAGTGATCTATCAAACTAATCTTATTAATCAGTAGCACACATTTTTACAAGGAAAAATAAAGACTCCCATAGAATTTGTAGGAAGGAATCTGATCAGGTGGTTGTAGATTGAACACAAATGTTAACAATGGCAACTGCACACAGCTGTAGGGGAGCAGATTGTGATTTAAATCATTACATGATGGGCATCAAGTGCAAACTAAAATAGCAATAATCACACATACAAATGGGAAGAAGACAGTAAGATATGATGTAAAATGAGGAAGGCATGTCAGTAGAACTTGAGAAACAGATGGTAATGCAATACTCCAAATGGGTTAGAGTAGTGAAGTAAGTAAAGTAAAAGTGAAGTAGAAGCTAAGAAGAAGAACATGTAATAAAAAGGAAACAAATATGATGGTACGAGCAGTGTAAGAAGGCAGTGAAATAAATAGGGTGTGTAGGAAAAAATGATGACATATAAAGAACAATTATGCCAAAACATACAGATTTAAGGATGCAATGAAAAACTGAATACAATATGCTTTGCCAAGAAAGCAGAGCTTGCTCAAGACAACCTGTAAAAAGCAGAAGAAAAGACGAGTAACAAATACTATAAATAACTTGAAAGACACAATGGTTTAGTGGCTTGCATTTTTACCTTTGCAACACCAGGGTCCCAGGATTGAATATTGACCAGGACAATATCTGGTGGGCACTCTGGTTTCCTCCCACTTCCCAAAATTATACAGGTAGGTTAACTGGCTTGTCCCTTAGACAGTGTTAATGGCATAAGATTAGGGACATTAGATGAGGCATTAGCAAATGTTTGTGTAAGTTTTGACTTGTGTTAGGAAGCTAGATGTTTTTATTTCCTAATTTATAGAATATGTAAATCATGTAAACTGTTAGAAGCAGTTGGATGGTGCAAATAGGACCAGGAACTCTGCAAAGCAATGTTGCAAGCATTAAAAGTCCTCTCTAAATGTATTCCCAAAAGAATGTTATTTACCCTTTGTTAGAATAAGGAATGACTTATTTTTTCCCACATTTACAATAAGGAATGGACCCTGTAACACTCTCATATTTTAATTTTGATTGCTATATGATAGTAGATATTACAAAAGGAGCAATGTATTGTGCATAGGCTCTATTTTTTGCATTAAAAATGAAAGACTGGGGTAGTTCAGATGAAGTAACCTAAACTGT
>NW_027321305.1:0-2334 GCF_032062135.1 Pyxicephalus adspersus | reverse complement strand
TTATCCAGTAGAGTTTATAAAGACACTGTATACAGAGTACAGCCCATATACTTGGTGGAGAGGAAGAAAGGGCAATCTGAAGAAAAGCCCTGTGTAGGTAATAATGTGTGGATAAGATCCTGAAATGCTTAGTGTAGGCAAATATTTGGGATGAAGAAAACGGTTATCCGCATTTTAAAAATATCATTGTTGCCAGAATATTGAAAACTTCAACTTTTAAAATGTAATCTTTCCTTATTATACTGCAGTACTATATCAAGTAGCACTTTACATTTACACATGTATGTAGAACCATTGTTATTGGTGCCTGTCTCCTGACAGGTACAACTTTGACCACACACATAACCGCATTAGGGACAGATTTGGAGGAAATCCGATTTACCTGTACACCCCGTACATTGCAGTGCACTAATTCAGTTTATTATCCCTTTTAATGTTTATTACGTTTCTTCATAGTAATATTACCATGGGCTGATTGTTGAAAATAATACTCCTATTTACAAACTTGCTACTGAGCAGTGGGAGTTTATTTTGCATACCCATAATGTCACAATTTATAGTATAGTTGGCACTTTGTTCCCTTCCAACTGATACACAAATTCAGTTCTGACTAGTAGCTAATGGAATACATTGCGCTCTTGTATTACAACATGATTCCCATTGTTTTGCCTGCTGACTGAAACAGAGTCTAATTCATTGGGTAGTTAATAGTCTGTGTTTGGGTGGCACACATGATAAAGTTTGACCCGTATGCTGCCTACTCTCAGTAGTATAGTCTGCAGGATGAAGTGTATGATAATCAGACACATGATTATTGCTATAAAATGTCATATTGTTCTTATGTTGAATAGTTTACAAATAGTTTACAAAGTAAGAGACAAGAATTCCTTAAAAAAAACACACGCTAGAAGCATATTCTTAGAAGTAATATTTTTCTACATAACAAAGGTTTGTTTTTTTCCCATTTATTTTTATCCTGTAGGACAAATAATGCTTGATGTAAAATCCAGAGAATGAATCGATTTTAAGATTGTAGGCCTTTTAAATTTAGAGCAAAAATATCAGCAACAATTTACAGTTAAATTACGTGAATGTTTTCTATAGTGACATGCTTTCCACCAGACAAACTTTATGGCACATACGTAGCCTACTACAGTGATGACTGGTCCAGGATCTTCTTTTGTAATTTAGTACTACCTCCTGGTGACTTTGTTTTCCTAGCTTAGGTCCTCTTTAACTAGTGTTTTTCCTTTTGTTTTGAATACAGGTCAAAGTGTGTATGGTTTGCGCATTATAATTTTGCCTCTGTGTTTATTTTCTTACATAGTTAGCTTTATCGCAGGGCTTTCAGGTATTAGTGTGCAGGACTCCAACCATAAAACTGTTTAATGGAAAGTGCTTGTTGGAGACAGCGGAGTATCCTCCCATAAACTGTTTATACTTTCCTGTTTGTTATTCCTATGTTGTGTCTTTAGGGCGAGCTTTTAAGCCTTGATTTATAAATGACAACCTCTAGCAGTGTGTATTCTGCAAACATGGATTTAAAGAGAAGTGCATGTATTACATCTGCTCTGGATAAACATTCCTGTTTGAGGTTGTAATGTTTGTACTCTCTGGTATTTTTATAAAATATGCACTAATATTGGTGGTGGTCACATACACTGTGCTGCAGTAGCTGAATGCATAAAATGTGTGTGCGTTTTGTAAACTCTACTCTGTAACCGAAAAGCTTTTACTTTTTGAGTACATCATATGTCAGCGCTGACATAACCATATGAAATATACTATAGAAATTATTGTAAAATCAAGGAGGTGTTCTCTGCTCAGAACTTGTGATTTAAAGAGCAGCAGACATACGAGCTCAGCAAACTGCTGCTAACACTTACATGTTGCTTGTCATACCCATATGGACCCTAGCACTCCCTTCCTTCTTTTCCCAATCTAGTTTATTTAAAAAAAAATTTACAAATAATTTTAAATGCAACTAGTTAAATACGAAACTGCAATATGTATCTGTCTGGAATTCTGCTTTACGTATAATGTACATATTTATTTGTAGGATACCCTGGATTGAATACCTGTAGATATTGAAGATATGTGTATGTATGTATGTATGAATGTATGTATAGCTAGCATTGCAAAATCACTTTGACAACCAAACTTTTACAATAGCTGGCATGCAAAAAAAAAAACGATTTTAAAATGTGGTGACTAATATTAGCAGACAATAGCTAGAACCTGTCCTAAAGTGAGCAGGACTGAAAACACAAAAACAAGGAGAAATTGCTATTTAGCTAATAAGAATTTTTGTAATGTTGGTTTTATAAACCCATG
>NW_027321304.1:0-2334 GCF_032062135.1 Pyxicephalus adspersus | reverse complement strand
GACATTGACCAGAGAAGGACCCACAATCACAAGGTGGACATCCCAATAAATCATGTCCATTAGAAACACCCACCTGTTACCATCTATAGGAATTATTGGCAAATTGTATATGGTACACCTATTTAGCCTAATTTCTGCTGTTCCTCAATGAGCTGGTTGGTTGTGTTTGCATCCCATGCCAAAAGTCAATAGACTTTCCCTTTTTTCTAAAAATTGTTGCTTTAAACATGTATCACATAATGGTATTTTACAAATGTAGGATATTATTTATTGCTCTATGGAACAGAATCAGAAAGGAAAGTGAACATATGACAAATTCATATTCTTGTTGCCACCTGATAGCACGCTTGTGTAGGCTTGCAATGGTCACGCTTTAATCAACTTCATTAAAATATATGCACACTTCCCAACTTTCAATTTTAACAAAAGTGTATATGAAATGGTCACATCCCATCACACCCTCAAATACACACACCTTAAGGAATATTATACAAAAAAAAAAAAAGATTGAACTCAAAAGTGTTTCTTTCTTTTTTTTTTCTTTTTTTGCTCTACTCTTCCTTTATATTGTTTTTCAAAATAGTAGATGTAATTTTTTGGGATTGGATGAAGGATTATTGCAGTTAAACTGTCAGATTTATGTAGAGAGACAATTAATGAAGAAAGGGGAACAGAGACTTTGGGCTCCAAAAGAGGGACAGTTGGGAGCATTTTGCATATGCGTAAACTTGTCCTGAAAGAAAGATGTAGATTGTAATTGCTGAGTTCAACCTCTCAAGATATTTGTCATGTAGACACTCTTGGTTTTAAACAATCAGCCACTGACTGATAAAAAAAGCAGATTAGAATTTATTGATTTTTCATTCACTCTTTTCTGGGTCAATGACCATTTGAAATTTTAATTAAAGTGTAATCCTTAAGTACCTACTGGGGTACAGAAGGGTTTAATGGTTTTGGACCTAACCAGGATTGTTGCAACAGTCATTCACTTATCAAATGTAGCATGTCATAATGTCTCATTCTGTTATCAACTCTTAAGGAGTTTCTGTACTTATTAGGCCTATTGAACAAGAATAAATGATAATACACTTTGATTAAAGATAGCAACCAAAGCAAATTAATTATTTGTGTGATATTTTTACGTTTGTTATGGGTCTAGGATTAAAAAAAAAAGTCCTTTGCTATGGCACCACACCTGCAAAAAGAAGGTTTAAATGCTCATTTATTTAAATGCTCAGGTATAAGGGGGATATAAGTGTAGGGAACCTTTATCTGAGGAAGTGTCCCTAGTTTAGGCTGAAAGTTTGTGTTAACCTAATCTCGTCACATGCACGACTCCAATACTTTTCTAGTGCTGTCCCGACTCTCTGGAATGGTCTTCCTCCTTCCTTATATGGCTTGCTCCTACTTTCTGCATATTTTAAAGAGCACTCAAAACCCATCTATTCAAACTTGTCTACCCGTCTTCTTTTGTCTCTTCCTCCTCCCTACTCACCCACCACCTTTTGTGTGATACTTCCCCCACCTCTTAGATTGTAAGTTTTTCTGGGCAGAGTCCTCTTCTCCTGTTTCATTGTCTGTATCTCTCTGTCATTTGCAACCCCTATTAATTGTACAGCGCCGCGTAATATGTTGGCGCTATATAAATACAGTTTATTAATAATAATAATAATAATAATAATAATATATTGTAGTGGTTTAGTGGGCAGAGTTTAGGGAGTTACCTTGTAGCTGGAAATGTTCCTACCTTGCTGCCTCCTCCTCGTACAGCACTCGTTCATGCATCGTGCAGTCCTTTGTCGTTGTATAGGCTCGTGAAAGATCCTTTTTACAACGACAATAATTGCACGTGTGTATGTGGCTTAAGGCTACGTGCACACTTCAGGTGATTCTCGTCCGATAACACTGGTCAACAAACATTTTCTTGCCAAACAGATTAAAGTCATTTTAGGTTATATTGATGCACAGATTCAAAATATTGTATTAGTTAGATTGGCTTTAGTTTTTGAAATAATGACCTTAAAAATAACCTCATAGAAAACTAATGAAACATGAAAATTAGGCAAAATTAAACTAGATATGCCTACTTATACAAAATAAAATGTTTGAAATAATGTCAATATATTCTATATTCAGTATATTTACAGAACTAATCACAAAGAAGTCATTGAAAAACTCAGTTTTTATGGTTTCTTTTTATGCTGATGATCAGGACAATCACGTTGA
This sequence comes from Pyxicephalus adspersus, assembly GCF_032062135.1. Classification (NCBI taxonomy): domain Eukaryota; kingdom Metazoa; phylum Chordata; class Amphibia; order Anura; family Pyxicephalidae; genus Pyxicephalus; species Pyxicephalus adspersus. Next base: position 108 of record NW_027321304.1, on the reverse strand, counting down.
AGGCTCCAGCAGTAGTCTGCCATCATGTGTCTATTCCATCTGCCCTGATACCTTTCTTCCATCACCTTTATATCTTGATGGAACCTCTCCCTTTGTTCCTCACTGAAA
>NW_027321303.1:0-2335 GCF_032062135.1 Pyxicephalus adspersus | reverse complement strand
TGAGTGCACCCAAACCTAATATCTCTGAAACATTCTATTTTTTTCTTGAACTACAAACTTTCTGAATTGTGTTAAACTTACTAAAAGTAGTTGAAGATTGTCAAATATCAGTTTATGGTATTAGGCTAGGGCTGCATTGAGATGAAATTTCTTTGCTACAGAGATTAAACTGCTTGATAACATAACAGTTATCTCAAACGTATAACATTGATTTTGATTGCAGAAAATGGGTAAATCTGTAAGCAGCAAAGAGGTTTGTACTAGCTGAGGGGTCATTGACGACAACATACAGCCTAGATTTTTTTAGTGCTTAAGGGTTGGAGTTGAGTACCCTTGCCCTAGCCTTTAAACACTATGGCCAGGGCTTTGTGGGTTAGTAACACTGAGGAATGCATTTTTTTGTTGAGTTAGATCTTACACTTGTTTTTTACAAATTTTTACCAGTTTTTTGCTATCACATCTAGTTTTTACAATACGGGGTACCCTTCATTTTTGTCAAAAAACATACAAATTTTACATACAATAAAAAAATAGTGAAATAATAACTTGAATGTACTGTTAAAAGCAGTTAAGGTAAAAATGTATGTTTATAGTAGTCCTTTTCCTTGAATGTTCAGTGTTTGGACAATCCCGCCAGATGCTCCAACAATAGTCAGCCATCATATGTACATCCCATCTACCCGGATACCGTCCTCCCATGACCTTCAAATCTTGGTAGAATCGTTAACCTTGCTCATCAATGACTGCACCAAGGTTTTCTGGGAAGTTAGAAAGATGGCTATGCAGAAAATGCACCTTGATGCTCATATTGCAACCAAGCATTTTGTAGCTGTCCAAGAGTTTCTGGACAATTTCTGTGTAATTATTTACTCGTGTGTTTCCAAAAAGTCCTTGACAATGGCTTTGAATGATAACCAAGCATTCTTTTCGACTTCTGACATTGTCCTGATGAAATGTTCATCTTTGCTGAGCTGCCGAATCTGTGGACCATCAAACACACTCAAACACACTGGCCTTTATAATTTCAAATGACAGGCTAGAAAATGCCAAAATTAGGTCTCCTTAAGTTGGCAAAGCTTTAACAAACTGCTTAATCAGACCCAGTTTAATGTGCAAAGGCAGGAATATATTATACTTTCTTAAACAAGTGGCTCATGTAGAATGTTTGGATCACCTGGTTTAAGGGCTGATCTTGGAGGACAATTCATTTCCACCCAAGAAGGAAGTATACCATTTTAAGGTCAACACAGATGACCCAATTGTGTTGGTGATATTGCAACAACTTAATGACTTTCTTTATGTCTGCTTAATCTTCACAGAGAGAGAAACTGAATGGTCATTGAGATTGACCCAAATATATTGCCATTGTGAAGGAGAACACACTTTAAGCTCTGCTTTGAGCTATCAATGAATAGTCGCCATTCAGTTGAGTTACAGATTGGAATTCCCAGTTCCTCCAATAAACCACGTATGTTATGGCAATACACAAAGCCACTGTCAGTTCTAAAGTATTGCAGTAATGCAATTTCTCTAGTTCGAAAGTAGGATACGTTCGTTCCTTTTTCAAGTAAGTTTTTTTCACGCAGTCTTGATGCTAGGAGTTCTGAAACTTCCTTAAATAGTCCCAAATCACGTGCCAAATCACTCGACTCATGCTGTTCAAATCCCTTATCAATAGAGTCCTCTACAATTTCAAACTCTTCATCATTGTTGTCACTAGGGATGAGCGAGCAAGATTTGTAAGTTCGATCTTGCGGCAAATCAGGCCATTCTCGCTTACCAAACATTTAAACGGCCTTGTCATTTGCTATGAGGTTGTGTTCTTGCTGAGCAAACGAGGGAAAATACAGGAGGCGGGAACGGCGACTTTTTCTGGTGGGAATGGCACAGCTGGGAGGGAATCATTTGCTCCCAGGATGCACAGCAAGGAGAGATCTGAACACATATATACAGGGAAGGAGGAAGGGGTTAGTCAGTCTATGTGTTCTGTGTCAGAGAAAGAAGCATGGAGAGAAATGCATTGTGACAGGGACAGGTTAGAAGCCTTCTTTAAATCTTGAAATATATAGACTGTGCCGTTTTTGATGCAACCTCTTGCTATCTAGCAAAAAAGGCAGAAACATTTCTGTCCTCTTCTGTCCTACTTTCTAAATAAAAACACATATTTTATTCAGATAGCACTTGCAATCAAAAAAGCCAGAAACATTTCTGTATTTCTCTCAAAAAAATACAGATATTTAATTCTGATCCCACTTGCTATCAATAAATCCAGCACAATTTCTGTATTTCTCCCAAAAAATACAGATATTTTATTCTGATAGCACTTGCTATCTAT
>NW_027321302.1:0-2335 GCF_032062135.1 Pyxicephalus adspersus | reverse complement strand
ATTTACTATGCCATATACATGTATTTTTTTATATCAATAATATTGGTTGAGTAGTAGGAGACATTTTAAATACCTGATTTTTAAATACTATGATTTTTCCTGTATAAAATTGTTTAATTGCTAAAAATGTATACAAATTATTCGAGAAGTGAAGGTATTTTTTGATTTGCAAACACATATTAAAATTGGCTTTGCCTGACACCGCTGCTGATTCCAAGGACATTGATCAATATATATGCAAGCTGTAATTCTTTTATATATGATTTACATCTTTGGAATGTTTTTGCTTGACTTAGCTCCATTGTACCTAGAACAACTTTTTACAATATTTATTCACAGTAAAGATATGCTGCATGTATAAAATGTGAAAATATAGGTTCTGTAAACACTGTTACCAGGTACTAACTTCATATTATCCCATTCTATTTCTACTTATCACAAGGTGAACTTCAGTAAAAGTGAGGTGAATATAAAATCTTCACTGCCTTGGCATGCTGTTCTACAACTTTCCTGCCTGGCATGGATGCCTTAGCTTGGCAATGCTTAAACACCTTTCTTTTCCTGTTTAATTTCTCTACTGGCAATAATAATTGTGCATTGCATGTAGTGTAAATTCTTATTGTTAGCACACAGACACATTTTACACAGAGAGCAAACAGTGGCCAAAAGGTCATCATGAAACTTCCAGGCCACATTCAAAAAAAATTATGTTTTTTTTTATAAATTAGGCTAAAGTAACCTAAATGAAAGTTTTTCACCAAATATTTACAGCCTTTACCAGCTTTGAAATGTACCCAACTTTGAGAAATATTTCCTAGAATTATTTTACAAAAATACCAGCATAGTCAGAGAAATATGAAATTAATGAACTCTGTGGTATAACAGTTGGATGATTTCAGTTTACTTTGTATTTATAATGTGGTTTAGAATCATGTTGTCTAGATATTATTATGGTATAGAGTATGTCTGAAAAAAAACCCACAAACTGAGCTTACAGTTTGCAGGGAATAGAGTTACTAGAAGACTGTCTATATCATTAGTGTCCACAGTTAATACATAAAGATAACATATGGTATTTTTAACCAAAATTGTGTTTTATTAAAGCCTAATATAAAACAGGAAGTTATTATTTACCAATGTCCAAATAAAATAATAAATATTATGAGCATAGTGCATTGTTCTATGTATTATGTGTAAAAAAAAAAACAGATTTTGACATGGCGTCATACATCTCCCAATATGGTATTTCAATTCATTTTTTAATAATTTAGAGAAAAAGAACTATCCGTTTAGGTATTCATACTTCTTCAGTTTCACACTTTGATTACCTTTGATTTGCCAGGAATATTTTGTGCATGGCTTAACGTTTCAAATCTCCCTTCCTCTAAACTGTTATTTTTGTAATGTTGCTTTCTGCATTTTGTATATCTACAGGAAGAATAATAAACCCAATGTTTTAAAATCCTATATGTTGCTAATGAATAGCATGTGCCAATATAAAATGGTAATTAATATTTACAGATGAGTGCAGTTTAAAAAAAAAGAGTAACATCCTGGAACAAGTCTGCTTGAAACAAGTAGATAAAACTGCATATTTAAGTGTATCATAGCTTTTTTAGGTTGCTCAGGGTAATTGTGAAGTGAACTTCACGCTTTGCTGTTTAAACAAATGTTTTTTTTTTACTTAATTTAGAATAACTGGAAATGTTGGGGAGATTTATGGTGGAACCAAATATTGCTCTTGTCCTCAAATCCTCGTAATCAGAGTATATGATGCCAATGTTTAGTCTGAATTTTGTTTATTTGTGAAACTTAAAAATGAAGACACTAATTGATATTGAAACAAGGGATTTTTTAGTTTATTTGTTTTCAATGTTTTGAGAGAATAGCGTTTGCAGTTTAACAGGAATGTTGTAAGCAATTTACAACGGCATCCTTGATATGGTATTTCATAATAGTCATTAAGGGTTTTTTTGTGTTCCTCTGGGTCAACTATGTCTATAGGGTTTTTATCTGGGATATGATTATTCCTTTAGGGGTTGAAATTTATTGATTTATGTCTTTTTTCAACCTTACTAACTATTTTTATTATTATTATTATTATTATTAATAATAATAATAAAAATAAACAGGATTTATATAGCGCCAACATATTGCGCGGTGCTGTACATGAAATAGGGGGTGCAAATGGCAGACAAATACAGACAGTGATACAGGAGGTGTAATTATAATAACCATGTTCCTGATTTGTCCTTCTTTATTGTGTATTTTTTGTCTGGTCTTTTTTTTGTCTCTAATTACAGTTTTAGTATTGAGTCTTTTTTTTTTTTTTTTT
>NW_027321301.1:0-2335 GCF_032062135.1 Pyxicephalus adspersus | reverse complement strand
TTATTATTATTAATAAACAGGATTTATATAGCACCAACTTATTACGCAGTGCTGTACATTAAATCAGGGTAGCAAAAGACACAGGAGGAAGAGTGGACGCTGCCCAGAAGAGCTTACAATCTAGGAGATAAATTTAATGTAAAGTAAAGGCATTTTGGGTTGGATTGGAGGTGTGATGAAATGACATACTACAGTGCAAGGGAATACACAGTGTGATTGGCTCCCTGTGTTGCTTCCTACTTGCACGCCATTGTCTGTATAGGGACTGTGAGAGGCTGATAACAGATGAAAACTAAATAACAATTCTTTGTAAAATAAGCATAGGCACAAACACAGGAGTTATGGATGCATGAAAAGTCTTCCGGGAGGGTTATGGAGGCTGTTGCATGCACAGGTGGATATTCCAATGGTACATAACAACCCATAACGTACCACTAATGTGTGCATAAAAAAAAAATAGAACAAAAAGTTTAACAAAGGATAAGAAACTGAATGATAGTAAATAAAGGAAGCTGTGTTCACTTAAGGTTTCCAATCATGAAGGAGGGAAATAAAATAGAGTTTTGCTAGGATTTGATTGGTTGCTTAAAGTGAACATATTTGTGTCGGTGAACATTCATTTTGCCAAATACTTCCACTACTTTTAGGTAATTAACCCCAATGCTTGGGCCTGGCCAAGAACTGAAGATTGAAAATGAATGACTGTTAGAGACAGACTCTTTTGCTGCATGGAGAAGCAGTGGTCTCCATGCAAACGTTCTGTGCACTGGAGCTAGAGATCACCAAGACATACAGGCTTTTCTGATTGCAAAGCTATAGGTCTGACCCATCAGGGGGTCGTGCTGGACATTTGCAGAGAGACATCTTCTTCCCCACAGATTGCACAGGTCCTTCGCAGCACCATGCTGGCATACAAACCATACTCCGCTTGTGGCTGTTCTTGCAAAGAACTGTAACACATTTTGTTTCGGTGCACCTGAAATGTTTTTAGCTTTTTTAACCTTAAGTTAATTTGGACTTTAAAACAAGTCCTAACTCATTTCAACATTGTTGGGGAAGATTCACCCAGCCTCATACTTGTTTCGGGTGTTTGGCTGTCTTGATTGGTCAGGCTAGAATAAAATAACACCCTGGTATGTGTGTAGGAGTTCTTTCATTACAGACACCCAGGTATGCTGGGATCATACACTGAGCTGTGCAGGTTACATTCAACAGAAGATTGCTAAAAGACGGGAAAGTTTGTTATATTGCAGAAGGAACATCACCTCTTCCTTCTAAAATGAATAGCTGAATGAATAAGCAGAGAAACGGAAAGAGAATGAGCCTGATTTATTAAAGCTCCCCAAGGCTGGAGTACATACACTTTCATCAGTGAAGCTGGGTGATCCAGCAAACTTGGAATGGATTTCTTAAAAGTAATTTGTTATTTGTTAACAAATGTTTTCAATCCTGGACGGGATCAATTCCAGGTTTGCTGGATCACCCAGCTTCACTGAGGAAAGAGTATCTTCTCCAGGGAAACCTGGAAATATCTTTCAGATCTCAGGGAATCCCTTCTATACCACAGATCACAGTATATTAGTGTGGTGGTCAGTAGGAAGAATTCCTCTTACATTGCTGGCCATTGGGAAGAATGTCACCCTTACAGATAGCCATAAAGATCATTGGGGTCACTTGACATATTATGCAGCGCTGTACAAAGTCCATAGTCATGTCACTAGCTGTCCCTCGAAGAAGCTCACAATCTAATGTCCCTAATCGTGGTATTATCACAGTTTAAGGTCAATTTTAGGGGGGAAGCCAATTAACCTAACTGCATGTTTTTGGAATTTGGGAGGAAACCCGGCGCTGCAAAGGCTGCAAGGAGTGCTAACCACTGAGCCACCATGCTGCCCGTGGTCCCCCATTGTAATTAATTACTGCATTTGAAACACAAGGACCTAGAAGATTCCCATGAGGGAATGTTTGAGGGAATGTCAGAGTCCATATTGTGATGGGATGTTAGATGATCAGGTGACAGGTTCTCTTTAATGGTTCATTTTACACAATTAGGATAACAGGAGTCTTTTCAATAGTTTTTATGGACAGATATCAGAAATCCCTGATTATGAAGAATGTTATCAGTGTTTGTTTTTTTCCTTTTCTAGGTTTCCTCTTTGTCTAGCTTGTAAATATTTTAGGAAACTGATTAGGAAAAATGATCTCCCTGTGCACAGTATACAGAAATCCTAACAATGGACTTCTCCTGTCTGCTCCTTCATTTACTGTATCCTGCCAGGAATACAATCAGCTGATAACTTCCTGTTCTCTCCTCCGGTTCCAGCTATCTGTGTGG
>NW_027321300.1:0-2337 GCF_032062135.1 Pyxicephalus adspersus | reverse complement strand
TTTTTTGACCTGAGTTTGTGTAACTTTGTTTCTTATAAGTTTGTTAGTTGTTTTTGGGGGTGTTTGGTATTTTCTGGATTGTCACAGTTTTGTTCACATTATGTGTTATTTTTGTTACCATTCCTGTAATAAACATGATTTCACCCATCAGTGATCTTGCATCAGTTACTGACATTATTAATCACCTGCCGCACTGCTTATGCAGTTTGTAACACATGCAAATTTAATATGATCAGCTACAGAGTTTAGACATTATAAATAATATCTAATGTGGGAGCAGATTTATGTTGGGGAGCAAACACTGCTATCTGCTAATCAGTGCAAGTCACATTGTGGCCTGCATTTTACATCTCATTAGAAAAATGCAAACTTCATGTGGAGTTTTGGCTACCTTATGGAGTTTTCCTTTTTCCCTTTTTATATGTTTGAGTAGATATATTTCTTCTGCGTACTCCTCTCTAATTAATACTAATAAATGAATGCCACATCCCATTAATCCATTATGTTGAAAAAGATTGAGAAAAGAATACTTTAAAAAAACAAAAAAACAAAACAAGGACTTTAAAGGCATAGAATTAACTCAATGAGAACAAAACAACTTCTTTTTAAAAACAAAAAACAAAACAATCAAAATCTTTATTCAATTCATATACAAAAATGAATTTGGCAATTTATATTCTCTTGAATTTTATTCATTCGTTTGTAACATAAGTCTGATATGCCCTTTTTTTTTTCCTGAAGAAGCAGACATTATAGTCTGCGAAACGCGTTTACATATAAAATTAGGACTACCAAATGATTGATGTTTTTAATGTTGTCTTGTCCTGTGTTGATGTTTTTTCTTTTTTATATATGGATTTATTAAATATGCCCCCATGGGACACTTGGATGGGTGTTATGTGGGATTAAAAATCTCAGAAGATCTTGTCTAACTGTTTTGTATTTTATTTCTTCATGTAATAGCATATGTTGATGTTTTATATGATACTGTAGTTTTATTTATATGCATATTGCTCTTTTTACATGTTTGATTGCAATGTAATCATACTGTTGTTTAAAGTCAATAACATTTAGAGAACTTTTTATGTAACTCCTATTTTTTATTCATTATTATTACTTTTTTTTTTGGCTGGATATCAGACAAAAGGGTTGTAAACAAATGCAGATAAGCCATAAACCATTATAATTTGCATTTATTTAATAATTTTTTAATAGGCCCCACTTGGTAAATGCAAACATACAAGATGCAGTTTTTTTTTACTTTTTTACTGTCTAAGGAGACTTTATAGTTACATACTGTATCAATAGAAAAATATGGTGTTTTCCAATACACATTTACAAAATGCTATGTGTAGTGCCCTATAACAAAAAGTTAGTGAACAATTAGTAACCTGAATATTGAAAACTGATTTTTTTTCCATTTCTTATTGCACTAAGCAGATATCGGAGAAAGCTAAACCCATCTGAATGACATTTATATGACTTACACAAAAGCTGTCCGTTTTTAGATGACCCCCAGAATGTATGAACTGCCATTTTATACAGAAAAAAAAAAAAAAAGACTTTACACCATTTTCCATGCCATGTCCTCCAGTTCTTTGAAACCTAATCATTGCTGGTTTTGGAAGGGCTTGCCTTGACCTTGAGGATTTTGGATAATCATGGCTTGATTCAATGGACACAATCAATTTACTGAGCTTGCTGTGTCCTGCCAGTGGCTTTAATATTGGAACCTTGGATTTTGCACTGTCTGTTGGACAGTATAGTTACTGTGCATTTGCCAGAAGTGTAAATTGGTATAAAGCTGCCCAGGGATTGTGCAATAGACTTTTACAAAGGGGTAGGCACAAAACTCTTAAAAAGGCTTGAAAAAGATCCAAATTGATAGCCCGAACACAGCTATTGTTCAAAATAAAAAAGCTGTAAAAAAGTATCTAAAACAAACATAATTACGAGATACTCACAAGATCATCAAGAAATAAATAACATTGTAGAAGAATTCTGGCCCCTAATAAAGGCAGACTTGGAAATAAACAGGCACATTAGCGAACATCTGTTAATTACGTATAGAAAACTGCCATTATTAAAAGATAAGTTGGTTAATAGTCACTTTAGTACGGAAAAAAATACTCCATTAGTGGAAAACAGTACTTTGGGGACTCATCCTTGCAAAAAATGCAACCAGTGTTGATGGATTTACACTAGGCAAGATAAGTTTAAAATTCTCATTGAATACACTTCTTGTTACTCCTACAATTGTGAGTAAAAGGGTGTCGTTTACTTAAATCTCAAGAAAATAATTTTTGAGCATGTCTATAATGTCACGAGTGGGAGGAT
>NW_027321299.1:0-2337 GCF_032062135.1 Pyxicephalus adspersus | reverse complement strand
TTTTGTTTTTAAACTTTAGCTATGCTTTAACAAAAGAAGATTGTCATTTGAACCCAAGGCTACTTCTGTGTCTGGTAGCTACTTTTTCTACTGAGCCAACAAAAATGCTGGATTGCTCTTTGCTAGATTTTACAATCACCATTGACAGACAGTGGGCCAACTTTATTTATTAGCAAACCTAATGGATTTCTTAAAATAATTTCCTATTTGGCAATGTTTTTAAATCCTTTGACCAAATCCATTACAGGTTTTCTGCATTACCCAGGTTCACACATGATAGTCTATTTTCTCCAAATTTTGGAGAGCTTTAATAATAATTTACACCTAGACCCCCTGCCAAAGTAGGCTCATTTTACTATTTTGTCATCCTTTTGATTAATATTATCTGTTGTCTTTGTGGGAGTCTGTGTGGAACAGTGATATCTCCTATACATCATGTGGCAATGTTCTTGGCTGCTAGACCCCTGCACTGTCAACAGGAGGAGATCACAAATCCCGGAAGCTCTGGATTTTCTTTTTGGCAGAAGCAGAAGCAGGAGTGGTATAAATTCACAGTAATGTGAATATAACTGAGGATGGGGTCTCTTTTGAATTACACAGATGGACAAAGTGACTTCCCTAATTTACTACAATCAATTATGTTGACATGGCAATATGACAATAAAATATACAATATTTCTCATGACATATCAGTAAAGCAGGAAATGTTCATTCCAGCAGAGGCTGCATGATGATATCCTCAGTAGGGCTCACATGAAGTGGTTAGATTATGCTGTTTCGGACCTGGATGGTTACTCAGCAAGGAAAATTGCTGCATAATAGATGAGTATTGCTTATTTAAGCTGGTATTGGGAAACATAATTTTTAATTAAAAAGCAAAGCTGGATTCTACTTAGAAGAAATTCAAAAATAAACAAACGAATATTTTTAGCTTTAATGGCTCTTTAGCTATTGGGATTTGTCCAGCAAAAAACTGAATATTTACTCACTTGACCTTGTATTCTGCATTTTACAAAACAACACAATGTTGGGATAATTAGCTCTTACAATGAGTAGATTTCTCTGTACTTTCATTTAACCAATCAAATGATACATTCTGTGATCATCCAGCATATGGTTATTTTCTGCTATTTGGGGGATGTTCACATTTCATTAACATTTCCCCTGAGTTAATTATATGCCATCATCATTATCATACTATAGAAAATATATCTGTACCATCTTGGTTAATAATTTTCGTTATCTTCCGCGCACCGCATAACAGTGACATTAAAACTGAGAAAACATTTTAATTGCTTATGTATTTTCATCCTGGCTGGCTTCATCATTAAAAATCAGAACCAGGGTAGAGAAAAATAAATTTCAAGTTCATAATGTAATCTCAAGGAAAGTAAAATTAAATGTTAAAATGTCACAGATTGTGTCAGACATCATGTTGGGGAAAATCAGAAACATCTTTGAAAATGTCAAAACAATGAAATCAGCAAGAATACTTCTTTATTGTCAACTAGCTAAAGAGAAACAAAGCAATTATATATCTTGTTTTTATGCATTTTTTCTACTTTCTATTCTAACTTTAAGAATGACTTCTTTAATCTCAGACTGAGCAAAGGAAGCCTCCAGAGGTTGCTAAACAACTTGCTTTATATATAATTTTATTTATAATCTCTGTTTTTGTTTCCTTAACTGCTTACCTTTTTACTTTTTTGGGGTTTTTTTTTTTTTGCAAACATGGTACAACATGCATTTTAGGTCTAACAATTACTTAAAACACCGGCATAATATATATTTTCAGAAAAAACAGAAATAATATATCAGTTATTAATGCTAAAATGCTTCTCCTGTGTTTTAGGGAAAATACACAAAATGTATTTCAGTGCAAACAAACACAATAAACTTTATAAATATTTAGAATTATTTATAAAAAAAAGTCTGAATAAGAGATTGCTCTAAGTATATTCATAGTAAATATGGCAAACACTAAAAAGGTGCGTGCCTACATAACATTGAGTTTTGTAGAGAGAGAGAGTTACTGGTGTACATTAACATCACTCCAATCATAAAGAAGGATAAACTTTTTGTATTATAATTATTGCAGAACACTTGAGTAAAGACATAGAGGTTCCAGAAACCGCTGTCATTGGTTACATAATCAAGGTCTGTACTTGAGAAAATGGACCTGATTTATTAAAGCTTTCCAAGACTAGAGAGGATACACTTTCATCAGTGAACCTCAGTGATTCAAAAATACTGGAATGGATCTGGTCTGGAATTGAAAACATTTTTGTTGATGGCTGATGGCACATCCATGTGCGCATCCTGATAGAAGGGTGTGCA
>NW_027321298.1:0-2337 GCF_032062135.1 Pyxicephalus adspersus | reverse complement strand
AAATAAAAGTACATTTTTAATTTTATTTTTAGATTACATTGTTGTCTATTATTTCATTATTGTTTTAAATTATTATTTATATTTATGTATTATAATATAATTTATGATTTTAATATAATAAATAAATATAATTAATATACCCGGGAGTTAATCCTAAGAATTACAAGCCCACAATATAAAAAAAAATTTCAATGCAAAAAAAAAATTGGATAGGATTTTATTAAAAGTACATTTTTTTTTTACATGATTGTGTGTTTCAAACTTTTTTTTATATTTATGATATCTACTAGATCCTTGTTCGGACATATTTCTGTAACCTACAGGTCTACAATTTAAAAAAAAAATTTCATGAAAAACCGGGTGTACCGCTTTTGGTACAGAAATCTAGACATCAGTGTAACGCCCAGGTGGGTAATCCTACATAATATTTACAATTTCCAGTATTTGGATGGATGATTCGCACCACTGATTCCTTTGCGATCTCTTTGCATAAGCTTCCAATAGTAAGTACCTCTTTTTAATATCCTTATTTACTAAAAAATCAATCATTTTGACTATCATTGATTTAAAATACCATTACCATACAAAATTGCAACCATGTAATACCGCTGTATAATCTATTAGAACTAATATGATTGTCTTACTAGCAAAAACCATTCGATTTTCAAGTTTATTTATTTATCAGACAGTCCATAACACATAATACTGCTGTATATCGGATCCAATATGGTTGTCTTATTACTAGCTACACACAAAAAGACCAACACAATTTACTTGTATAGATTTATTGGACAATTGATACTTTACATACACAAAAAGAATTCTTTAGTGGCACAACAGCATGTAATATGTCTTTGGTGAAATAATCAGAGGATACTGAAAAGGTATTAATGATTTCAGGAGTAAAGGAGAGTGCAGTGGAGTAGGGTCTAGTTAGAGAGAACTGTTGGCCTAGAGTTAGTTTGGAAAGATTAATTTTATCTAAAACTTCCATGATTTTCTCCTGGGAAGGTTGAGATGTAGCAGGGTCACTTTTCAGAGACATTCTCGCTCATCCCTATAGAGGATTTCTTGCAAGGGATATATGAAGGGATATATGCAAGGCATATATGAAGGATATGGGGTGTGAGATATTCGACCTACATGAGCATGCAAGTAAACTTTGGATAACTAGGACCCTGCTATATTATTACTGTAGTAGTAAATTGCTTTTCAAAGCTTCATTGGTTATTCATATTTATAAAGTAGCAGTGTGCAATATTGATATCTAATAGTATGGCTTCAGAAGAGTGTGGCGAGATGGTTTTATTAGTTAACTCGTGAGTGCAAAAATATTTGCCAATATCACCAGTATCATGTACCTCAAAATATGTCCTGTTCGTGTTCATCTCTGTTTGGAGTATCTCTGTGTCTGCCGTGTCAACTCTGCCTCCTGTTGCTTCCAGTGTCTCCTGTGTTCTCTGTGTCTGCAGTGGCACCTGTGTCACTAGTGTCCATTTCCTTGATCCCTGGTATTTGACCCCTGGCTTGTGACCTTACCTCTTTTGCTTGCTGCCTGCATGGACCCATGCCTTCCTTGACATTTCTTCTGCTCAGTGATTTGGTACCATGTATCTTCCTGTCTACGCTGGTGTGCCCAAGGATCGCAATCTGGCAGTAACCAGCAGCACAACACAACTAGGGGGCTGTAGTTCCCCCTAGTAGCCTTGTCTCCCCAAGCGTGACAGGAGGTTTGTATTGAAACACCACAGTCTTGAAGATTTGTGTTGTGATATGTTCAGAATCATCATGATGGATGCGTGGTCAGACCATGTATTGTTGATGTCTTAATGTAACCACTTATCCACAAGAGAATTATTCTTGAAGTTGAGGAAAAGGTTGAGTTAGGGGAAAAGTAAAAAATGTAGTCTATTTCTGTGTTATGAAGACATCTCCAAATATCATGAAGATAATATTTAGACAATTAGGAGATAAATGCTTTAGAGTTTGATCCTGTTGGATATGTTGAATTCAGTGACGAGTTAAGAGGTTAAGACATTAAGAAGGTTGAAGTTTGAGTTTATCTTGGGGGAGTTTGTCTATTTTGATATCAGTTACCCTACAATGGGTAAATAAAGATTGACAAAAGTGAAGGTCAGAATTTAATCTCATAAAATTACTATTACTTATCTCCCTTCAGGGTCAGCTATGTGAGATAAATCTGTATAAAAGAAAATGTTTGATTGCAATAAATACTCCAGCTTTTTTCTTAAGGTGCGTACACACTTCCAATTTTTATCGTTCCAATCGAACGACGAACGATCGATTGGGCAAAAAATCGTTCGTAAAAAAGTAACC
>NW_027321297.1:0-2337 GCF_032062135.1 Pyxicephalus adspersus | reverse complement strand
GAGACAATTTTCTAGGGTTACTATGACCCTGTGTGATATGTCAAACACAGTAATTTACTACTTACTAGAATAGGACAATTGGATCCAAGCTCTTTCAAAGTTAATAAGGATTGATCACCCTGGGGGGATTGACTGCTGGCTTTGCTGTTGCTTCATGATGCTTGTTTCTCAAGCCACTTTTTAAAAGAACTGCTCTAACTTGCTTGCAACTTTCAAGGGGCTATTACGTAAGTAAATTATTTATATTGATTTATGTATATTGTTTTGTGTTGCATGTAATTTAGGTAAAAAAGTTTTTTTGTTGATGTATTGTTCAATTATGTGATTTATATAATCATACCCTTCTTTGATTCCTGAAAAATCAGACTGTGTTCTGCAAAACATGTAGAATTACCTTCACTATGAGACCGATTTTGGAATTGTCATCTTAAAGTGTAAGTAAACCCAAAAACGAAAAAAAAAACACTTACCTTACCCGATGGACCTTCTTTCGTCGGGTTCGCGTCTTTCTGGCATCCGTCTTCAGGCCAGTGAACTAGGCGCCACCGTCTTCTCTCTGTTCTTCTGAGTTCTTCTTAGTACGACACCCGACGAGCTGACGTAGACAGGAAACTTGCTGCATGCAGAGTGAGATCAGAAATTTCTTTTCACTTATGGCGAAAGAGCTCCTTCTGCGCATGCCTGAGCATCTCTCAGGCATGCACAGAGGGAGCCCTTTCGCCAAAACAAAAAGAAAATGCCAATTGCCAAAATTAAGCCAAGAACCTCCTGTAATGCGTGACGTAGGTATCCAGAGAGGCTCAGCACTCCCATTCATTCTCATTTGCCTAGGCGATCAAGAATTAGGGGGCAGTGCTGCACCTTTTATTTTTTACACTAACAAACAGAATTTTTACCTAAAGTGAAATTTCTGAGTTTAGGTATGCTTTAGGTACAAATTTGATGTTTTTAAGAATGTGTTTTAAGTGTATTTATTAAAAAAAAAGATTTTTTTTTAAGGTGTAATTTTATAAATGTGTGGATGAATTGATTCAGATGCCTTACGAGTCCTAGCTTTATGATTCTGTTGTTGTGGTATTTATGTTGTGGGGATGTAACTCTGAATTCCACAACAGGTTGGAACCATTGTTGATCTGTGATTCTACCACAATAATGGCTGACAGAAGCAATTTAATAAATAAAATATCTGTCCCTAGGCCCAAATCACAATAATAATTTATTTACAGGTAAACCAACATTAGTACCTTTTTTATTTCCAAAATCGTCTTATCAACAATGATTACTTTTTTATTATTTCACCTGGAGTCTTAAAGAGTACCTAAAATCAAAATTTTCACTTTACATAAAAGGGTAGAAAACCCTGTAATGTAAGGTAAAAATTCTTTTTTTTTTTTTTTTTTTTTTTTGGTGCGACGCCCTTTTAAAAAAAAAAAAAATAGGCTAATTGCCTAGAGCTCTGGGGCACATGTCTGAGATGCTCAGACATGTGCAGAAGGAGCCTTTTTGCTCAAAGATCTCGCGCCTGGGTCAGATGACGTAGGATGAAGAACCCAGAAGAGAAGACGAAGATGGCAGCGCCTGGAGTTCGGGCTCCAGGACAGATGCCGAGACGAGGCAGGACCCGATGCCGGACACCCCCAGAGTGATCGGACTTGCCCTGCAGGATTGCATTTGAAACCAACATGAATGAGAGACACCAGAGGATGAATCTCCGAACAGCAAAGGAGTTTAAGAAACAAATCAAGTCCGTATTCTTGCCTATGTATGACAACACCAGCGGCCCTTCTGCCTTCCTTGGATAACATGCTTTGTTATCCTCCGAGGGGAAGGAAAACAACCAGTGACAGAATAAACCTCTCTAGAGCACTTGACATGCACTGAAATCTCTTTGTAGTAATTACCTGCTGCCGATGAAGAGAAAGTCTTGTTACATGTAGGGAGGAGGGGAACCACCTTATCTATCCCTTGTACGGTTTATAAAGACAACCACTGTATCCCATTTTTCCTGCCAATTCTGGTGTTATGGATAATTAGTTATAAAAAGTTACTAACATGTTTCAAATAATGAAGCTGATTAGTGGTGTAGCAGGATAACATTTGTCTCTTGTTCTGACAATCTTTTCCTAATATTTTCACTAATACTTGTTTGCATGTTTAATGAATATATACTTACCCACTTCAGAGATTTGCTATAAATAAACAGTACAACCACAGATATTAAACCCAATGTATGTAAATTGGGACCACAAACATTACGTAAATTTGGTCAATGAGTGACATTTGGGAAAGGTAGAGCCCAAAAACAAAGGTTCTCTACAGTAAATGAAATAGAATTTG
>NW_027321296.1:0-2337 GCF_032062135.1 Pyxicephalus adspersus | reverse complement strand
AAATGTTCCATTTACATTTAAGCATTAACTCTTATGCATTCTCAACAAAGCAGTAACCACAAACTGAAATTTCTGTTTTGGCCTTCTATCAAATGATTTTACTGTGCAGTGTGTTTGAGGGGTAAACAAATCTTTGAAAACACTGAAGCTACAAACGCTTTTATAAAACTATAATAAACACATACCTATAAAGGTATTCCTACAAAAATACCCAATGGAATGTTCAAAAAATAGATGGCTAGACGACATAAATAAGGTCACCGGGAAGGTTACGCTGCACAGAAGCAACATTTTTATGTGCTGTAAAGCCCCAGGGAAAGTGATGATGAGATTACATGAATCTCTAATGTACCCACTTCAGATTTATGTTCATTTTATGTCAGTGCTGAGTTTTCAAGAGGAATGCTGTTGCTTTTTAAAAGATAAGGTTTAAACTGTGGATGTCATTCGTCTTGAATATATGCTTGTGGATGGCAATTCACAATAAGGTTGAAAGTTTTATACTGAGTATTGATTTCAATTAATAAGACTGCAGATGAATTACTGAAAACAATCATAATATGTTATTATAAAGTCAAGCAGAAGAAACACATGCATTGTTTAATAACTAAACCAATTCATTATGTCACACTTACCTTTTCCTCACTAAAGCACAGACATCTCTCTCCTACGCATGCGGGCAGTTCTTCCGCTGGGTGTGCCTCTGTTTCCAAGCTTTATCAATTCTGTCCAATCCGCTGGCCAATCAGAAAATAGCTTCTTGAGCAGCCCTGGCTATTTAACTATCTCCTCTGTCCAGCTCCTGCCTTAACCCCTCGTTGTCCACTTTGTTGGTTCCCAGCCAACTTCCCTGTTGCTTCCAGTGTCTCCTGTGTTCCCTGTGTCACTAGTGTCTGTCTCATAAATCCCTGGCAATTGACCCCTGGTGTGTGACCTGACCTCTCTTGCTTGCTGCCTGCCTCGACCCCAGCTTTCCTTGACTATCCTTCTGCTTTGTGATTTGGTACCGTGTTTTGCCCACCTTGGTGTGCCCAAGAACCGCAACCTGGCAGTAACCAGCGGCGCAACATCCTCAGCATCAGAGGCTCTGGAGAAAACCTGGTTACAGCTTAGACTCTGCTCCTTGGCCCTTCTCAGGGCTCACATCACCTGTGTGCAAGCCATAGCACCCCCTAGTGGTCATGTTTCTCCATGTGTGACACATTAATTTATAGGCATGAGGTTAAGATATTCCACTACCATGAAATAACATCTGAGCACATGAATTTGGAAAGTATAAAAATCTCTACCTTTTGATTAATCATTTTACAGGTTTGCTAGAAAAAACAATGCACTTTATCGCATTTGCCCCATTTAGATAAGTCACAAGAGCTAATAATATGAAGCAATGGATAATTTACCTCTCATTCTATAAAAGGGTGAGCTCTTAGTAGACATGTTGTCAATGTGTTTTGTGTGTGATAATAAGTTGTTGAAGAGAGCTATTCTTTTTACATTTCCCTCATGCCAGTGTCTGGTTTCCCATGCTTTTTGGTGGGCAATATTTTGTCAATTAGCCCTACAAATAGCCAGAATCTAATAACAAGATTCAACCCCCCCATCCCCCCCCCCCTCCCCCCCACACACACACAGACACACACACATACTTACACACACAAGTTACCACACAGTTATCTGCATGCTGTCAGGTGTGTGATTGAAAGTACAGACACCAAAAGATCAGCTTTACATCCATTCAGCATTCTTTACAAGGATTTCAGCAATGGCAGTTCACGTCGTTTTTCAAGTGGTAGGTCTGCTTTTAGCAAAGGTTCTGTGACATAAAAATGAACTGAGTAGATTAAATACAAGATGCATATTGTGTAAATTATTTTTAACCCAACCAATACGTTCAAATGCAATAAATGAATCTTATAAAAACTTTTATTATAACAAGCTTTGAACAATGGCCAAAACTGTTTGAAAACCAAACCCAGGCATACTTGCTCATTCTTACTTATTTATTCATGCCTCATTCCATGCTAAAATGCTACAATAAAGCTTAAAAAACCTGTGTTGAAAAAAGTTTGTAAATATAACTTTTACCAGCCTTCTGCCCAACATCCCTTAACAATGGGGATATTACTCTGGCACGACAGTGCTGTTTAGCAAGGTGTTGCAGATCTTGGTGAGATTTGCCCGTGTACACAGCATTCCTCAGGATCTCACCAGAAAGAATGGAATGTCACAGTGCAAAACCTTTTTTTTTGCCTATACAGCAGCATTCCACACAATATTGGCCACCTTAAAAATACTTGTCCTTAGTAATTGCTTTAAAAATGAGATGTTATAGGTACT
>NW_027321295.1:0-2337 GCF_032062135.1 Pyxicephalus adspersus | reverse complement strand
ATTAACTCACAGTGAGGATTTTTTACTGAAACTGAAACCACACTGCATAATAATATGTTGAGACAAACATCTGTCCTAATTGCATTTATTTAAAATATTATATCTGTTCCGACTTACATACAGATTTATCTTAAGAACAAACCTACAGTCTCTATCTCGTATGTAACCTGGGGACTACTTGTAAAGAGCTCTCAGCCAGCAGTATAAACCCTTATTCCCTGCACATGCCATTCACCCAACCTTCCATCATAAGTCCCAACCAGCAAGAGTAGGTGGAGAGGAGATCAGCATGTGACATATGGGCTAGTGTTTATCCAACATTGTGGGCTAGTGTATTTGAGTAAGATAGCTTACTATTTTCTTGTCATTTAAAAAAGAATAATTGGAGTGGAATCTCTTTTGCATTAGTGGTATGGGTTGGGGCTAATGTAACAGCCTGTCATTGACTGGAGAAAGATGTAGTGTTTATTTTTTATATCATGGCAAACATCACCTAAAAATGCTTTCTCCCCTCATTTTTTAAAACCAGACCCTTTTTAATAGGCTTGGGACCTTCTTGGAGATGAGGTCAACAAGCATGTGTGTGCCTCCCTTCTATCCGTAAAAGGTCCTCTGAAATTGGTTTGAGGGCAAAAAGCGTGTAGCTCACTTTTCTTTTGTAGTAATAGTAGTAATAACGCAAGCCACTATTTTGGATGACTTTTAGCAAAGTTAAGTTAGGCAGGCCTTAGCAAAATTTTTGTATATGTGCAAAAATGCATAGCAGTGTTATTGCAAATGTAAGAAGTGTTCTATGCCAATGAAAATACTGATTCCAAAATAGGGGGGTCTATTTATAAAGCAGTGAACATTCCACTTTCTCCTCCAAATAATATTTGTCAATAATAGACTCCCTGCTTTATAAATATACCCCAGAAATGCAAACAGCAGTTAGGAAATGCAGTAGTACAGAAAAAGGTTCTGTAACAGAGGTTAGTACAATTTTTGAAACTTGCTTTCACCATTGTCATAGGAGGATGATACAAGGTGTTTGTTAAGTATGTTTAGCTGACCCTGCATTAATGTTCTTGTCAGCAATATTATTGTTTCCCTTTGCTTTGAAGAAACCGACTTCTCTACAGACCTCAATGGCAGAATGTTAATTTGCCCATCACTTTCTTATTCATAAAATTGTTAGACCACTTTCCTATTTTAACTTTACCCCTGTGAGGATAATCTTGAGAATAATCCCTTAACAATCACACAGAAATCTTCTGCAGTAGCTTGAACTATAGATAGCTTCGGTTGGAGATTTTTGGAACCTTTGAGAATAAAAACTGCTGGCGTAGATTTAGCCTTAGCTTGAGAACAACATTCTTTCAAAGTATGGTGACAAGTAAAAGCTGACTTCAACTTCAACTGTGCTGAGGTTACACTAATCCTGATGAGTTGGTATTTACATCTGTAGGCTGAAATGTGGGAATTATACATGTGTATTAGTATGCATGGGGATGTTAAAAAAAGTTCTTGCCCATTTCAAATGCTGAGACAACTCAACCTCTTATGAATTCGTTTTCAAATAGCTCTATTTTACTTTGTGACATTTAGCTGAAGCATAGCCTAGTGATTTAAATAATGTACAGCACAGCAAAAGTTATGAAAGAAACCATAGGCAATAGTCGTATTAAGTTCTCTACATTTATACTGAATCTCTTTATAATGTCATGATCGTGAAATACCAACTACAGATGAAATTATTTTAGACAAATGATAAGATCAAGTGCTGTTCATTTAGCATATTGGTCATGCCATTTACAATACCTAATTTATGCAGCATTTGGCATAATATAGTCAGTGAAAACTATACCAGAATTAGTAATATAATTTATAAGAAAGGTTTTAATATTAAAATCATAATTTGTGACCTTTAGGGTTTACTAACTTACCAAGCAACCTACTTTATATAAAGAACTATTTTAACCAATAAAGTACATTTGGAAACAAAATATAACCAGTGATACCTTATTTGTTCAGAAACCATAAAGAAACATTTCAGTGAATGTTCAAAATAAACATTCTTTTCTGCAGCAAATGCAATTTGCTGGATGTGGCAGCCATATGTGGCCCATGTTGTGCATGGTCAGCCATTGCCACAGTCTGCTATACAAATGTCCTTAGTTTCCATTCCATTCTATTTCTGCAGTATCACAGTTTAAATCAGCGGTCACCAACCTTTCGGACCTCACGGACCACTAAATCCACAAAATCCAAACTGCACATGCGCCGGGAGCCATGTGTTACTCAAAGGGGAAAAAACTTTGCCCAGACTGATGTCATGATGCCAGAACCCGCTCACTT
>NW_027321294.1:0-2337 GCF_032062135.1 Pyxicephalus adspersus | reverse complement strand
TATCTACTGGGGGGTAAATTAGGACACGTCTCTCTATTCACCTCTAGTGCAAAACCCTGAGGAAACCCTGATGATGATGATGGCTCAAGCATCATCAGGAATCCCCTTTGCTCGGCCAATCATGGAGCACTAGAGGTGAGGAGTCCCACGGCTGTGCTCATGACATGAATGAAGCCATGGGAATCATTCTTTCATTAGGGGATAACCTGTAAAAAACTAAAAGTTTAAAAGTTACACTAAACACACACATTTAAAATTACTTTAACATTAAAGCCTCATCCTCTACTTTGTTTTAATTTTTTTTTTAGATAGCCGTTCACTAGTGTACAAATCTAAAGTATCATATCAATAAATGGTTATGGAATGTCCAACTGTAAAAAAACAAACAGCCAAATTTCACAGACTGCGCACATCCCAGTTACAGGAGAATTTTGAATATTGTGATTGGCAACCTGGACTTCCTTCCATCACCATCAGGTCTGTTAGAATGAGTATGCAACTCAGCTGGACAGCTAACTGACAACCTGTTTGGCCAGGAAGTAGTAGTGTGCTTGCATACAATAGGGCTAAGATCAGGCAGCACAGCACAGCACAAAGAGAAAAAACCTATAACACTACTACAAATGAATAGAGGAGTTGTGTAGAACAGTGGGAGCAAATCAACATGAATGAAGTATGTTGAAGGAAAACCACAGCCTATTCAGCAAATGTCAGTATTATTATTACTATTAAAATAAAATAAATAAAAACTATGACAATTTATTAATAAAAGGAATATGTACATAATACATTCAAATAACAATATCTGTACCAGTTTGGAGTGGAAACCATGCATACATTTGCACTAATTATTTGTGGATAAAATGACAAAACATTTCTGAAGAATTGCTAAACAACAGAAATCATAATTAGAAACAAGGCAGAAAAACATTGGAGCAACAGGTGAAGCTAACAATAATGAAGATTACAAAAAGTCACATGAATGCATACCATCCACGAAAACCTACTTGATTAATCCCCCCTCAAACCAGTCCAGTTAAAATAGTAAAAATGAAAATGCATATGTATTTATGTACATTTAAAACTATTTTGACATACACACACAAGTGAAATCACTAAATGTTCCTTGATACATGTATTATAACATCTTTGGCAACAATCTTTTTTTCAAATATTTGATTTCTTTAAAGCCAAACTATAATGAAATTTGAATCAGATCCAAAATGCCGTAGAACATTTTTTTGTACATTCATATTATTGTGTAATGAGATGACATATTATAAAGTGCTACTTAGTATATATACAGGTTGATATGAATTAGTTTGCAGTGTTGCAACCAGTCCAAAGAAAACATAGTAAAACAACAATTGCAGCCAATCTAACCATAAATGAAGCAATTTTCTGAATTACTTATATGTAAAATGTTGCACTTACCAAAAAAAAAAAATCAAGCACTAAAGATTCAAATTGACCAGTAATGGACAGTAGATGCGCACAGAACAGGGACCAGGCGTGCCCTAATTGATTGCTATGACATCACCATTGACAAAGCTTAACAGATCCTCCTGAATTGCCCAGCTGAAAATTATTCACCTTCATCAGTGAATTCTCGACCCCACTGTTCATTTATGAATGCTGTAAGCCCACAGGCTAGTGTACTAGCACTCAGCCCCAGCTCGTGGTAATTTGCCATGTCCAGGGGAGCGTATATTCATGCAGCTAGCTTGATAAATCAGCCCTATAGTGTGTGTCCAGGCACTTTGTGACTCTATCACTAACTTTCTCTGGGACCATTCAAGCAATGAGACACATTTACCTTTTCAATTGCTGTAAAAGTGTTATGCCGGGTATTATTACAACAAGGTTTGTGTTTGAAGAAATGTAGGACTCTGGATATTCAACTCACTCTAATGAAAATTCATAATCTTGAACAACAAACGCACTCTCATTAATTTTATTTTAGAAATAATCTCAGTTCAGGGACATCTTCTCTCCCTATACGATCATATTTCGCAGTGGAATAAGGATTTCATAGGAAAATCATATTTTTTATTTGGGTCAAGTGCAGAAAACTTTTGGCTAGAGGTCTACACCTACGCCTCCAAACTGCATTGATCCTCTCTATTCAAAGGCCCAGGGGATTCTTCACGGCTATACCACAAAAGATTTTATCTAGATTTTGGAATTATAAGGATTTATATAATCTCTCTTCCTCTTCCTTAGAAGCCATTAAGGAATACTAACAAGAAACTGCTTACCTATTTAAGATTCTGAAATATCTAAGACCATTGATTCTTCTTTCAAAGAATTAGAAGTATTTGAGGACATTAAAAAATC
>NW_027321293.1:0-2338 GCF_032062135.1 Pyxicephalus adspersus | reverse complement strand
ATTTTTTAAATACTTCGATATATTCAATATATTCTATATTCAGTATATTTACAGAACTAATCACAAAGAAGTCATTTAAAAACTCTGTATGATTTCCTTGTATGCTGATGGTCAGAACAATCATGTTGAAGGGAAGGCTCCAGCAGTAGTCTGCCATCATGTGTCTATCTCATCTGCCCTGATACCGTTCTTCCATCACCTTTATATCTTGATGGAACCTCTCCCCTTGTTCCTCACTGAAAGGCCAAGTTTTTTTGTAGCAAATGGCTATGGAGATAGTGTACTTTTATGCCCGTAGTAGCACCTAAATTTTTAAAGTTTAAGAATAAGTTTTGTATCAGTTCTTCATAACTTTGTGCTTTATGGTTACCCAAGAAGTTCTTGACAACCATGACATAGCTGTGCCACGCAGAAGCTTCAGTATCAGTCATGTAACTTGTGAAATTTGAATTATTTATCAGTTTACGAATGTGGGGTCCATCAAAGAACCCTGCTTTTAACTTTTCAGTACTCAATCCAGGGAGGAATCTACAAATGTATTTGAAGCAATCACCGTCTTTGTTCAGAGCTCTAACAAATTGCTTCATTAAACCCAACTTTTTGTGTAGTGGAGGGAGAATGATTTTTTTCTTTGTCAACCATTGGCTCCATAATGATGTTCGTTTTTCATGTTTTCCCTTGGAGGCCATGTCACTTTTTGTCCAGTGATCATGCTTTGCTCGACTATCCCACAAGCAGATGAAACATGGGTACTTTGTGTATCCACTTTGCTGTCCAAGTAGGAAGTTCACCATTTTTAAATCGACACATATGGGCCGTTGGTATTCATGATAGCAAAGCTTTTGTAAGACCATTTTTCATATTCTTCTTTCAGTTTTGTTGAGTGACCAATTGGAATTTATGAAAAGCAGCTGCTATTATGCAGTATAACAGATTTCAAACTTCGAGTGGAACAGTTTATGAAAAGCCGCCAGTCTTCTGCTCGGTATTCTGGTACTCCCATATGGGCTAATAGTTCAGGGATGTTACAACAGTACACAAAGTCTCCATCTTCACTGAAATATAGTAGGAGTGTCACCTCTCTTGTCCTATAAACTGTTATTTTAACTTCCGGTCTCAGACAGTTCTTTTCTTCTAGTCTGGATGCTAAAAGTTCAGATGCTTGTTTTGACAGACTTAGGTCACGTATTAAATCATTGAGCTCTTCTTGGGAGAACTGCAGGTTTGATGAAACAATTCCTTCATATTCACTTCCACTGCTAACTCCTGGATTACACTCCAAACCCTGTATTATCCTCCATGTCGGATACAGGAATATCAGGGAGTGTACTGAACACTGGTATGAGAACATCAGAATCATGAGGCACAGGGCGACTTGCTGATTCCAAATCCGGGTACTCCCACTTGTTTTTCGTGTAACGAGTGAAACCTTTTATGTTCACAGCACAAAAAAAAAAAAAAGACAACTGGTTGCATGTAAGGCTCATAGATGCACATAAGGGTAGGCTACCTGAAAAGCCCATCTTGTTTATTCCCACAACAGGGGTAGCACAGATTGCTGGAAAGCCTAATGCTGGACATGAGAGAAAGATGTCTGGACCACACACTGAATTGCAGCTTGCTGTATACAAGTTACAGGACCTATGATGACCCCCTGACCACTCCCAACAATGGGCATGTGTCAGAATTGGACTATGGAAAAATGAAAGGTGCAGCCATATTCCAGTGACTCTTTTTAAACCACAACATACTCAATTTACTGTCGTCTGGAAGAGAAATACTAAAAATGCGTGTGGGTTGTGGTCCTTGAGGACTGGTCTTAAACACCCATAATGATATGTAATGCGTATGCTTGCTTATACTACTTCTAACACTGATAAGTGACTGAACATGTTAGTGTTACACTAATAGCTTATTTCAGTTATTTTGTAAATGCTTATGTATGCAGCCAGTAACCTGACCAGATACTTCAGTGCTGTAAATATCATTACATTTTCTTGGTAACAGTTCAAAGCAAAATGATTTAAATGTAAAATAATTGTGTACAAAGGACACTTTGGAATCTATAGGATTATAATGAAGATAACTTTTTTTTTTTGTCTATTTTAGATTTCTAAGAGTCTTTGTTGTCAGTTCTCTCACCTGGAGGGAATTGGAGTTCAGCACTGCTGGGAATGCGTACAGCTGATGAAAGCGTGTAATAATACGACGGTCAGGGGCTGTGTCACTTACCAGTTTGATTCAGAGGTGCCTTCTCTTATTCACTTTTCTGTAGAATTTGTGCTGCTAGACTTTATCAGGTAATGTTGGTCTGCATTTCTTAATGTGACTTTTATTT
>NW_027321292.1:0-2339 GCF_032062135.1 Pyxicephalus adspersus | reverse complement strand
TGATACATGTATTAGAGCATCTTTGCTAACAATCCTTTATTTAAATATTGAATTTCAAATACAAAATGGTCGATGGCATTATTTTTGGACATTCATACTATTGTGTGATGACAAATTCCAAAGTGCTTTTTATTATATATTTATCTTGACATAAACTAGTTTGCAGTGTTGCAACCAAAGAAAAAACTGGGAAAACAACAACTGCAACAATTGCAAGTATAACTGAAGCCATTTTGTGAATTAGTATAATATAACATAAAAATGTAACACTTACCAAAAAAAAACAAGTCAAGATTAAAAATCACCTGAAATGGACAGTAGATGCGCACAAAACAGGGAGCAGGTATGTGCTAATTAATTGCTATGACCTCACCAGTTCCAGCTTAACAGATCCTCTTGAATTGCACAGCTGCAACTTAATCGCCTTAATTTGCGAATTTCTGACCGCCCTCTGTTGATCATTTATGGTTGCTGTAAGGTAATTAATTGCTAGGACCTCACCATTACCAGAACTTAACAGATCCTCCTGAATCACACAGCTGCAAACTAATTGCCTTAGTTGTCGGATTCTCGACCTCATTGTTCATTTATCAAAGCCAGATTTAGGCTGGTAAGTGAAGGCAAGTGTACTAGCACTCGCCTTCGGCTCAAGCACCGGCTCGCGGAAATACACTTCGTATATCTGCACGTATATATGAACAGCGAGCTTACGCGCACTTGCTTGATAAATCAGGGCCTTAGTACCTTTTCTCAGCAAAAATCAAGAGACTTTGATGGCACATATATTTATACTCTTCACACTATTCATTCACTACTTCACTACTCTTTACTCTCCTTGTAAAAATTTCATTTATTATTCATTTATCTATTTTGAATAATTAGGTTGTCCCTCTTCAACAAACTGTATGTAAACTCTCTTTCTGTGTCATCGTCAGGGATACCACAGGAAGAGCACAATACACACTGGACACATACTTGGGCACCTACCTTCAGCGAAGGCAAGGTACATACCTATACTTACCTCTCTGTAGATGTATCCATAATTACCTCTGTCTAGACATAATTATAATACACTTTATATTCAAAATATTTTTTTTCTTCCCAGATTATTTTTTTAATTGAGTAGTTCAGTGGCTATCGTGGGAGAATGGCTCATTATATACCTAATATTTCCACCTGGGTGAACACTTTCTTGTGGTAAGCTCCCTAAATATAACTTGGTCTGTACTGACACTCTTGGTATCTATTGACGACACAATTTAAGGGACGAAATCCCTATGTGATCCTAAATACAAGTAAGTTTTATACTCATGCTCCTAAATAACATTACACCATAACATTGGACAACCACACAAAAATAAGCCAAAATGCTGGTGATAACCTACCCCATTAGTCATAACTGTTTATCTCAATATTACCTGCTGAACCATATTTAAGATGCTACCCACTAACCAGGATTTCATTTTGGAGGGTAACACACACAATACTCTGTGTGGGGTCCCTAGGTTGAATAACTACTAGTGTATTGATTTATATGGTTGTCTGTTGTTTTTTCCAAATTAGTGTATTAACTCTGTTTACTGCATGGACTTTACTACCTGTATATTATTTATCTGAATTCATAGTTTATGTGTCTCAAGGTCCCTGAGTTAGCCGATATGGCAAACGCGTCGAGAAAAAAAAGAGACTTAAGGACTTCGCCTTTAGGTCACACCAAGTAGATCCTGTCGAATATCCCAAACAGGATCTTTGCCTTTACTGCTAATGTTCTTTATTAATCAGGAGTAATTGTCTACCTAGCATGTCATTAATGCTAACGTCATTCAAGGAGGGTCTAACATATCATTGATAATTGTGATTACACTTTATATCATGTACTACATGTATTTGTCTTTTGACTTGTTTTGAAAAGATTGTGAGCCACTTTGAGGGACGGCTAGTGACATGACTATGGACTTTGTGCTGCGTAATATGTCAGCGCTGTATAAATACTGTGTAATAATAATATCCACTAGTACTGAACAGATGGTATTATCTACTTAATTGCATCCCCTCTTACTTTTAACACTTTTCAGATATAATCCTTCAGGAAACACCAAGATTGGGATGTAATTTCACAGCTACAGTGTAACAACTGACAATAAGTATACATTTTACATATGTATGAGATTTGTATTTATAGTTAATTGTTACATTTTAGCTGTGAAATTACATCCCTATCTTGATGTTTCCTAAAGAAGCAGAAGAATTATCTGCGAAACGCGTAGAAAACATTATGCAATTGAGTAGATTATAAGATCTGTTGAGAACTAGTGAATATATGTTTTTTTTAATGAATA
>NW_027321291.1:0-2339 GCF_032062135.1 Pyxicephalus adspersus | reverse complement strand
TGTGCTTTGATATGCAAAAAGAAACAACTGAAGAGTTTGTCTTGGTCTTTAAAGAGTTACAAGATGTTACAGAAGTCATGCAAACCGCCTCCTCCCCCTATCAAGCATCCATCCTGCACACAAATGAGCAGGGAAGCCCCGTTCGTATCTAGGAGTCGTCCGTATGTTGGATGCCCTAAACCTGGGGACTACCTGTAATTAGTAAAATGATGCTGGATATGTTATTTAAAGTAAAGAAGTTGTGTGTAAAATAAAGTGGCCAAAAATGTAATCCAAAGCAGGTGGTGCAGGTGCCAATTTACAAAGAGGTTTTAGGAAGAGTGGGGGAAGCTCGGAGGATCCCCATATCCTTCTGC
Organism: Pyxicephalus adspersus; assembly: GCF_032062135.1. Taxonomy (NCBI): domain Eukaryota; kingdom Metazoa; phylum Chordata; class Amphibia; order Anura; family Pyxicephalidae; genus Pyxicephalus; species Pyxicephalus adspersus. The sequence continues at coordinate 1,983 of NW_027321291.1, read as the reverse complement.
CCTGAATATGCTCATTCCCTTTTATCGATCACCTAGGGGTTTGAACCCCATTTGGTGTTTCGGTTTTAATTGAGTGTTTTTAAATCCCCAAAATTACACATTTATTGCAGGATTTAGTGAAACGCATTGGAGTCTATGGGGAAATAAAAAACTCCTAGCATCAGATATGTTTTATGTCTATGTGATATGCAACACTTCCATTTATGAACTTTCACAGTATTACCCCTGATGCAGTGATACCCCCATCCCCTGTAGGATTGCACCATCTTTGTACAAGAATCATCCTGGGTTACTATCTACCTGCAGCATAGATCAGCAATGGCAATTAAACTTTGATCCCTGGGAAGTTCTTGGTTTTGTTCAGAAATGTTCTGCTGCAGCCTCTGACCTGGTGACTTCCCACAAAGTTACAATGTTGCAATCTGATCACTGGGGGAGAGGAAATACTTTTTTTGCTGCAGGAGATTGATGACATTCTCAACCCAGGAAAATGTACTAATTGGAGAACAAGGAAGACTTTTTAATGATAATAATTATATTGTAAGCTGTCAGGAAATTTCTCAAGCTTACATGTAAAGTTGCTGGAAAGGTGCAGGGGACATTAAAGGGCTTCTGACGGTTACAAAATCTCTTTTTAGCTACATTTCACCTGAGAATCTCAATGAAAAAAGAAATATGTTTTCACATTTTGCTTATGGTAATTTAGGTAATTTCCCAGCTAATTTTTTTTGTTAAAATCCTTGATTGCAATTAAGGGCAAAATGGGGCTCTGGGTATTGGTTTAGTGGAGGACCAAGTGCGGAGCATGTCAGCTTTCTGCATCCAATGTCATACTGTCAACTGGGACCCTGGAGGAACTAGGGACCCTTGCAATTGTCCAGTATTATTATTATTATTATTATTATTAATAAACAAGATTTATATAGCGCCAACATATTACGCAGTGCTGTACATTAAATAGGGGTTGCAAATGACAGACAGATACAGACAGTGGCACAGGAGGAGAGGACCCTGCCCAGAAAAGTGCCCAACACCTCTTTGGAATGCAGAAGAGGAGTTCCCAAACACACCCAGTGTGGGTTCTGATATGCCAAAGGCTGCTAAGGCACCACTCAGATTTAATACTGCTTTTAAATTTGGAATCTGATTCCACACAAAAAAGAAGTAAACAGGAAACACTAGACAATATTGTTATTAATAATAATAAACTGGATTTATAAAGCGCCAAAAGCACAGCCCCTGAGGAGCACTCTTCCACTGAACACATGGGAAGCTCGGGGAATTCTGGCGACAGAGATCAGAGATATAGGTAAATTGAGTAAACTTCCCTTAGCACAGCTGTAGCACCTTCTGGATAGCATTACAGCCAAGCACCAGTCTGAATATCAATAATAACATTCTAAATAATAATATTACTATGAAGAATTAATAAATAACAACAATAATAAACGTAAAGATTTTAAACTACAGAAAAAAATGCAATACTCACCTCCTTTCCGGGCCTGATTCCTGCAGTAATTATTTTCTGCCACTAGATGTCCCCAGTCATTGATAGGCATTCACAAGGCTCAGGACATCTGTAGAATACAGGGCGTCATGGACCGACAGCACCTTGTACACAATTATGAAGAAAGTGACTTTATATATCATATGGCAGGACATCTTATCACTGGAAGAAGATCTGAAGAGCAGAAGGTCTCTGCATGTCATGTGACCGACACTTTAGAAATAAAGCAAATTATATAACGTAGAGCCTTTGAGTCCAGCGTTGAGTTGGACTGTAAAATAGTTTTATTTAGTGATTTTGGCATTTTAATCCAATAGTCTATATTTAACATAAAAATTCAATGGTGGCAGCCAAGTGCAGTCAGCTTTGTATGTTTGTTGAGACAGTCTTGTAATGTGCACATTTCTGCCGTACCCTGTATAAATATATAAATGGTCCATATAGAGAACTCTCGTCCCAATTATTCACTTTGAGAT
>NW_027321290.1:0-2339 GCF_032062135.1 Pyxicephalus adspersus | reverse complement strand
TTGGTTTAGTTTTAGACAAAGTAAGAAAAAAATAAAATTTTTGTTATTCAGTTCATGAAAATTATTGGTTTAAAATTTCCAAATGTTCTTCATGTTTCCACTTCATGTTTTGTTTTCTTCGTAATACAGTAAGTAGTTGGTTTTACCAGTAATTAATTTTTATGTTTTTAAGATGCTTTTCCAGGAGGGGTACACTGGGTTTCTATTGGAAAACAGGATAAAGCAGGACTGCTGATGAAGCTGCAAAATCTGTGTACACGCCTTGATCAGGACTGCAAGTATTCACAGAGACCCCCTCTTAACATTGAGGAGGCCAGAGACCGCCTACGAATACTCATGAATCGCCTTTATCCAAGGTAAAAGTGCTCTCAAAATAAAATATACATGATGTTAGTGGTGTGAGCTTTTTTATATTATTTCTAGGCTCTCCAAATAATAAAGAATACACTCACACTACAATCAGGACAAACACAGGACAAAAATGTAATTTATTTCAGCTTATCTGTTTATAGATCTTGTGACTGCATTAGGTTGTCTTCCTAAGACATGGGTTCAGAGGACTCCCTCTCCTTTTCTTCTTAACAGGTGGAGTGTGCAGTGTAGACACAGAGTGCACATGGGGTTAGCTCTGGTAGGATCAAGCTATTACCATATGCAAATAACATTATAATTTGTTTGCCAGATGAGTTTTTCTATATCTTTCTAACCCTTGTTAGAGCTGATTTCCAGGTTTAACCTCCCCAGCTGTAACACCGAATGTAACTTGGGGTAAAAAAAAAGATGCTGAGAGTGGTAACCCCGATTCACACTCGGGGTAGCTAAAACAGTGAAATAGAATAATAGATTGAGCCTTGCCTGATCCGCCCTCCAGCCGGCATCCTCTGCATCCGATGAGTCACCAGGGAGTTCCCGATGACATTGGTGCGTGCGGATGTTCTGTTCGGGGCATTGCATTGCATTCAATACAAAATAACTATTAAATGCAATACATTGGATTTATATGTGTAAAAGCAGTACATTGTCTTTCATGAACATTTATTTTATTTTACAGTATAATATAATAGTATGAGTATAATATTTTTTTTTTTTAATTAAAATTTTTTTTTATTTTTCTTTATTTGTAAAACACATTTTTTTTTAAATGTATTTTTTTGACATGATTTTGTGTTTCAAACTTTATTATACTCATACTATATTATACTCTAAAATAAATTTTCATGAAAAACAACGTACCGCTTTTAGACATATTAATCCTGACAGAAATGAACCGCCCAGGAGGTTAAGGTAAAGTAGCAGAAATCACAATATTTACCTATAGGCAAGGAGGCCATATGGTTTATCACCCCTTTGATCTTGGCCATAGAATACTCAGATTTTATTTAGAAAGTGTAACAATGCAGCTTCCCTTTTTCAGATAGACAGAAAAGATTGTCGCACAAATCACGTATTTAATTCACCAATGACATACAAATACTGTAAAATAATTGAAAAACTAATAAAAATGCACATACGGTTAACACAGTATTGTTTCATAGAAGCCTTTTAATCTTGGACGATATTTGGGACCCTTGGGTGTTAAAGGCATTTGATGTCCAGTGCCGGGTTCTTGTCACAAGCAGAGACAAAAGTGTAACAGATGCTGTGTCTGGTGAGTACTTCCTGGAAAGCTGCTATTTGTATCAGATATTTAGTGTTGTCTTGGTTATCACTTTACTTGATGCATCACTGTCACTGATGCATCCATTCACCATTGATTGACACTTTTGGTTACTTCATCTCTCTGTATGTTTTACTTTAATCCAGTTCTAAAAAACATTTTGTCCTACTGATAAAAATGTTCTTTCCAAAGGAACAAAACACTTCGTTCATGTGGACAGTAAATTGGAGCACAAGAAAGGCCTAGAGATTCTATCTCTTTATGTTGATAAGGGTGTGGAAGAACTGCCAGAAGAGGCACATCACATTATAGAGGAATCAAAAGGTAAAACATGCTGGGTATGTGTTTAAAAATGTCTAACTGTAGGGAAAGTCGGATCTCCATTAAATCCATATTTGCAGATGCACTGAAGCTCTAACACAAGCTACGTACACATGGCAGATTTTTATCGCCCGATAATCGGCATCGGCCAAATATCGGGCGAAAATCTGCCGTGTGTACAGTCGGTGTCGTCCATCGTCCGAACGACCGTCCTGCCGGATCCACGGACGATGGATGACAACCGATCCTAATGAAAGGGAAGGGGGAGAGAGCGCAGCAGGGTGCCGCTCCGTCGCTCTCCCCCTCCCCTCTCCATAGAGCATGAACGGTGCTGTATGTACAGCACCGTTCATGCATCGTG
>NW_027321289.1:0-2339 GCF_032062135.1 Pyxicephalus adspersus | reverse complement strand
CCTCCAGTCCTGGGTACGTGCGGAGGAACTTCTGCACCACCAGGTTCAGTACGTGCGCTAAGCATGGCACATGTGTTATGCGGCCCATGCGCAGCGCGGTCACAAGGTTGGCTCTGTTGTCACACACAACGTTGCCTGTTGCGAGCCGGGAGCGCAACAGCCAAGCCTCAACCACTCTGTGGAAAGCTGACAAGAGTTCTGACTTTTCTCACCCAAGGACACCAGTTTCAGCACTGCTTCGCAACGTGTGTGCTTGAGGGAGCTGTAGTGGCGTGCCCGCTTAACCACAGTGTCCTCCCCTGCTGACCTTTCAGGAGGAGTGTCGAAAAGAGAGGGGTTGACGGTAGAAGGAATGCAGGAGGAGGAGAAAGAGAGGACAGGGGTGGCCCTTGCTTTCCCCCCACACCCCTCAGCGGGGGTACCAGGTGCTGTAATGCCTCTTGCAGACTACCGACCACTAAGTTATGTAAGGCCACCCAGTGAGCGGCTGGCTGGCACCAACCTTCTGAGAAGTAGTAGCAATGACAGTTGGAGGTGGAGAAGGAGTCAAAAAAGGACCACACTGGAGGGGTGCATGCAACCACTCTGCTGCTCTTTTTCTTTGCTGGGTGCCCTGAGTCTGCTCTAGCTCCACCTCCCTCACGGTCACATCATCTCTGACTGTTCCCCTGCTTGTGCCCACTCGTCTGTCTCTTCTTTGGGACTTTAATGAAGCAGGTTGGCGGCCCCTTCTATCCCCAGTCTGTTGCTGCTGCCTTTTCTCTACGTCTGTTTTGGAACTGCTGCTAGCCCTTACACTCACCGGTGGATTATGTTAACAAACACAATTATTTAGATGGAAAAAAGCAGTATGAATTTATTGTTTACTTTGTAGTCTTCACTTGAAAAGTATAAAATATATGAAGCTGCAGATCAGAAGCTGGAATGTAGGAATCTGAAAAAACAAGGAACAAACATTAATATTTACAGAAATAGTTACATAGTTCGTTAGGTTGAAAAAAAGACATTAGTCTATCAAGGTCAACCACTAGGGAAATTAACATACTTAAACATAACATAAAATAAACATAATAGAGGAAGGAAAAAAAACCCTTATAAAGCCCTAGTTGTTGTTCATCTGAGGTTATATGTACCAAACTGTAAAACCTGCTGGGGACCAGGTGAAAATTTTTTATCATGTCCTCATATGTGAAACCTTGGAATTGAAAGTAGGTGTACCATACCGTTTAAGCCTGCCTGTGACATCCACCTAATGCAGTTTCCTATAATAAGTGTGACAACTATGTTGTATTGTTTCTGCATTTACAGCAGAGTTGTCAATGTCATGTAGGCTGTGACAGTTTATGCTAATTCGCAAGTATATGTATGAGATACAGCACCCATTACTTGTAGGATGGACTAACCACAGCTCTATGTTTTCGGCCAACAGGAAAAACATCTTAACTGTTGGTTTAAATATATTCACTTACCATAAGCATGGAGCCTGCGGATTTCTGAGGTACGATTTCACTAAGCACATTTATCCAAAATGTGTTAAATGATGTTAAAACAGTGGCTCTGAAATATAAAATCAATTTGCTTTAATGTGATATAATTTTTCTAAAGATAATTCATGTCTACTTTCACTTCTAATAAAAAAGAAACAATTTACGAATTCTCTAGATGAGTGTTGTGGTTATGTTTGTCAATTTGCAGGTTTTATTTAGTATGGGATTTTGGGTCATTTCAGTATTGATTTTGGGTATATTCAGAAATTATTAGGGAATACCTTTGAAGTAATGTATAAGTTTATAAGAACTCCATTCCAGGTTTGCTGGATTACCCAGGTTTGTGCCAGTGTGTACAGTGTATCTTTTTCATTCTTAAATAGCTTTATTAAATCAAGCCCTATGATTGAAGTTCATCTCTTGCTGCTTTCAAGTAATAGACATGCAATATTTTTAGTGTATTTATAGCCAAAAGTTTTTTTCAATAATAGAGAATAATAAGAATAATAGGAATTTGTGTCGGGTTTCAACTACTGTCTGTCACCCTCTCTAGGTATCCTGTGGCCAAAGTCAGTCAAAAAATCAAAAGGTGATTGAAGATCCACGATTTTTGCAGTTGTTACCAGGACAAAGTGGAGAATCATTCAATGGGAACATCGAGTAATAACTGTCCAAGAGGGAAAATGTTCATACTTTGAAAAGATCTTTATTTGCTTCCTATTGCATCTCTAGGACAGAAATAAAGGAAGAATCTCCCCAAAACTTGAGACACATAGAGAATAAACTAACCTCGTAAGGGTTTTATTATTCTCTACTCTATGCAAACTGAAAACTAAAGATTTCCTATAGATT
>NW_027321288.1:0-2339 GCF_032062135.1 Pyxicephalus adspersus | reverse complement strand
AAATATCATTTACTACTATCTCAACATTAGAGTGTAAGCTCCTCTGATGCAGAGACTGATGTGAATGACAAAGTGTTCTCTGTACAGCACTGTAGTATATGTCAGAGCTATATAAATTTATTATAATAGTATGTGACTATGGTAGGGAAAATAGATTGGAATGGAATATTGTGCAGAAACTGATGTGAGGGGTTCTCCATTTCCTGAACATTAGCAGATAACATATAAATCTGGAGGACCTTCCCTGCCACGCCTACTTATCACATATCACCTGCCATATCCAGGCCTACGTATCACATGTCTATCGCATTGTCTATAAAGTTTCTATCCTGCTGGTTGGCTGCTTCTGGATCACATCTGTCTTAGGATCAGTTCACATCTATGTGCATGTAGTTTGCTCATGTAGATGGAGTTTGTCCCATAGTTGAAAGCTATCACCTAGATTTATGTGCACTAAAAACATTTTTTCTTAATTTTTGGAGTATTTATTGCCAATCTGTTTTCGTTCTTACATCAGTATTGCACCAATTCTCCATTACAGTGTTTCTCAACCAAGGTCCCATGGAACCCTAGAAATCCTTTGCTAGTGGTTCATTGAGCAATGACCAATTTGTTCCTCTCAGGTCAGATACCATTGACCAAAATGATCTTTTTGGCTATCTGCAAGGGAGGAGTTCTTCCCACTGACCACCATGCTAACATACAGTGATCTGTAAATATAGTAATTATAGAAAGGGTTCCCTAAGATCTGGAAATTATTTCAATGGTTCTTCCATGTGAAATAGATTGAGAAAGGCTGCCCTAACATTTCATGATGTCTCTCCACAGGCACTGGGAAAATTATGCTGGATGATATGAAGTGTACAGGAGATGAGTTTAGTATACTGAACTGCCCAAAATCTGACTGGGAGAAGCACAACTGCAGCCATAGCGAGGACGCTGGTGTGGAATGCAGATAGTGCCACATTAACAATCCCCCATCATTGTACCAACCGATGAAAAGTGAAATCTGCTTGTTTGCTCTGGGTTACAAGAGAGAATCTGCCCATATTTGATTTGATTTGGGGCCATCAGATTAACATGAAAATCTATCAAATTTGCATTGATGTCTATTGCCACTAACTTCAAGTTAATTGTAAAGTTCTGTGGAATCTGTCAATCTGTCTGGATTTATATCACTAGAAGATGTGATTAGAGAGGAACATAAATATGAACTCTTGTACTTTAACACTTGGGTAAGGGGGCAGATACCTGGGGGCCTTTGTTATTAAAGATTCCATCATCACCCGCCCCCCCACAAACTTTTTGGAAGAACATTGTGGGAAGAGGCCCTATCCTCTTTTAAATATTATTTCTTGATATCAGGCTAGACAGAAACATAACTGATTGATATCTAACAGAAACCCTTCCTTTTATTAGCAGAAGATAAAATATAGGCTGAAAGATGCTGAAATCCAATAGGGGGGGAGGGTGTATAGTATGTGGACAATTGCGTCTTGAAAGGCTAGAATACCATGCTTAAGGGAAGTACATTAAAAAAATTGTGTGGGGTTCACCTCAAATTTTTCGTTATTTATACCAGACTCAAATGTGTTTGCTCCTCGCCTTTCCTGTCCTAACAGTTGAGGGTCTGATAGTTGATATTACCTGCCACAAATATTGGTAATAAAAATACCACTCAATGAAATGCCGGTTTGAGGACACCTCTAAACCCTCAAGAGTAATTAAACAATTTTTAACCCAAGAGATTCTGGTTAAGAAATTTCCAACAACATATGGATAGATATCCAATTGTTACGATAAGAGATTCTCTTTTACTTTTACTAAAATCACCTTTGCTCTGTCTCCCTCTGGTGGTGAGGTGGAGATCTGACATGTGTAGAGGTGATGGGTGAGGAGCTCTGTCTCCCTCTGGTGGTGAGGTAGAGCTAAGATCAGGGGAAGAGTTCATGGGTGAGGTGCATTGTCTTGCTCTGGTGGTGAGGTAGAGCTAAGCTAGTTGCTGAGGTGATGGGTGAGGTACTCTGTCTCCCTCTGGTGGTGAGTTGGAGCTAGGTTAGTTGTAAAGTTGATGGGTGAGGTGCTCTGTTTTTCTCTGGTGGTGTGACGGGGCTAGGTTAGGTGTAGAGGTAATGGGTGAGGAGCTCTGTCTCCCTCTGGTGGTGAAGTGGAGCTAGCATAGGTGTAGAAGTAATGGGCGAGGAGCTCTTTCTCCCTTCGGTGGTGAGTTGGAGCTAGGTTAGATGTAGAGGTGATGGATGAGGTGCTCTGTCTCCCTCTGGTGGTGAGGTGGAGATCTGACATGTGTAGAGGTGATGGGTGAGGAGCTCTGTCTCCCT
>NW_027321287.1:0-2340 GCF_032062135.1 Pyxicephalus adspersus | reverse complement strand
TGCAGAATATCCCAGTCAACCATGCTGAGATGCAGAAAATTGAAGAGAACGATCAAGCAGGTAAGTATATTTTATTCCAGATGGAGCATTGCTTGACTCTTTCCGCAACACAACCCTACCTAATCGCAAATAATAAAAGTGTAACTTTAGTTCATGTTAAGAACACTGGCTGTTAGGCACACTGCATGCCCAGGAAGGGTATATGACAATGAGGGGCCTATGTCCAGCTATCTGCATTCCTATATGGGGAAAAAGTAGATGGTCACCTTCTTCTTGCTAACCAATTTCACCATCCATGTTGGTAGGAAAAATAAGAATGAAAAACATCAATAACAAATATGTATTGATTTTCTTTTTTAACTAATATTTACCCCCAGGTTCCAGTTGTATCCAATGTCTGCAAGGACCCATCCTTTTTCATGGAGCACTGAGGTAGTGCCCACTGCCAGAATGGTTTAAAGCAACCCCGTTCCACAGCCCACTAGTCGGCACAGCTGGGGTCTGACAGCTTGGCGACAAGAGCACAAAGACCAGCAGTGGTCTGTGGCTGGGGGGTCAGGAGAAGGTCCAGAGTCCATAGGGGTGTCAATCTCAAATACACAGAGGGCCAAAATTACAAACATAGACCAAGTCGGGGGCCAAACTTGAAATTTATTGAAAATAATGAGGAAGTTTACTACTTCATCCATAACTAACAAAAACAAACCCCTCTACACACACTTTAGGGTTGAAAAGACTAATTTCTATCTATCTATGCAGCCTGTGTGTTGTTCATCCTTTCACATCACAGGTTTGTCTGACACTAAATATTACACTATGCAGTTTGTAATGGATTGAAACAAACACAATGCCCCTGGTAGTCAGGCACCATGTGTTCATTGTCTAGGTTCATGGTCGTGTGTCACACGATGGGTGTACAGGAATAATGTCTATGTAATGCATCTATTGAAAATGATGATATGAGGTGGTAACGCGAGCGTGTCAGATGTAGTTCATTTTCAGAATTCTTTGGGGGGGGGGGGCAAAACAAAGGACCTTGAGGGCCAGAGTTTGGCACCCCTGCCATAGATATAGTGGTCCTTGAGCTCCAAAAGTTTGGGGACCACTGGTTTAAAGTGCCCAAGATGGGGAAGCATTTCCTTGTGCTGTATTTGGATAAGAGTGTGCATGTTTTGGAACAATCATTTATAAAAAATGACTGGTATTTCTGGCGGGCTTTTAACTGGTATTTCATGTCTAAAAGACATGATTGAGTGGACTCAATTATGAATTGCATATTGAATGCAGTTTTAGGCCCCAGGAAATGTTTACCACAAAGTATGCATACCATCATTGCACATTATGGGACCCATACCTCGGCACCCTGATCCCCTATAGCATAGCAATGTTAGTGTCCCATCCCTCAACAGGGCTTCTACTATCACCCAAATACTTCAATCTATTGATGGTAGAGAATAGTGCCAAGACTGTACCTTGAAAAAACTGATTCCCCAACAACAAATTAGTGTTAAGAGTTGCCACCAGCCAAAATTGCTCACCTGACATTTCTAAGTGTGATCATTTTGACTAGAAAGTAATTGGGTGCTGGGCTTGAAAGCACTGCATATGTAAAATGAATTTAATTGGCGCAAAACATGATCACATGCACATCACGCAGTGCTATGTCAAGGTAAGATCAGAAGACACAGTGGTTATTTTTATCATCTTTAATCACTGCGGCTTTTTCACACCACAATGCGTATGTGATGATGAGGACAGTTATGCATGCAGTTTTTTTTACCATTGAATTTTTGAAAAAGGACACATTACTTTTTTGCCATGCAATAAAATTCTGCCTGCCTCATTTTTTTCTGTAAATGTGCTGGGACAGATGCAGATTTGGCCAGCTAAAGTGCATTGACATTCTTTTCAAAATCAATGGGCTGCCTTTATACAATATGCAATGACGTGTTGCAATAATCCACCAGACAACACAACCTTAATGCTACTGCAGGATATATTAAAGACCACCTAGGTTTTAGCAATACTATTGAGTTTTTTTTTTTGTTTTAAAAAAGGGCTTGTATCTGAATATTTGGAAGCATTGGGATTCTATTAATTAAAGGTTAACTCCAATCAAAGATAAATTAAGCGTTCATTTTCACTTTGGGGACACAGCCTGCTGCTGAGTGGTTGTAATTTACACCTTGGCATTCATTATATGCAGCTGGTGCACTTTCTAAATCCATGTGGTTGCCAGTATACTTCCCAGCCTGGGAAAACGTAGGCCAGTGTGCGTTCCCAGGTTCCAAATACTGTGGTTCTTAGAAAATAGAGATTGTTTAACACAGAATTATGTGA
>NW_027321286.1:0-2340 GCF_032062135.1 Pyxicephalus adspersus | reverse complement strand
ACTTCCTGAGGGAGCCGATTCCACATTTTCACAGACCTTACAGTGAAGAATCCCTTCCTTATCCGGAGCTTAAACTTCTTTTCCTCCAGATGCAAAGAGTGCCCTCTTCTTCTTTGTAATGATCTCAAAGTGAATAATGGGGAAGAGAGTTCTCTATATAGACCTTTTATATATTTATACAGGGTGATCATATCCCCCCTTAAACGTCTCTTCTCAAGGGAGAAAAGTATTGAGAAATAGGGCACTGGGATTTCATCCGAATAAGCCACTGGGCGTATAGCCGTTGGTAGACTAGGATACTCTTTTATATTTATTTTTTCTTGTTATACCCTGAAGTTTTCACTATACAAAAGTAACAGTCACTGAAATGATCTCCTGGCTCTCGCCAAACCATAGGTATACCAAATGGCATCTTATCACGTGTTCCCATTGTCCACATCTGTAAACCCTCGACACATTGTTTGCACACCTTATGAGGGGCCCAAGACTTATCTTGATCACCAAGTTTAACTTTGAAAGATGCCAATAGGCTTGCTCTACAAATGTGCTGATGTTCGCCCTTTGACTGGGAGTGGTGAAACTGCCACAGATATAACAAAATGAATCAGGGTTGTTTAGACACGACGAGAAACAGCAGAGCTAGACATGATGTGAAAGAAAGGAAATACTTGTATAAGTAGAAAAAGAAATTTTGCTTATTTACTATGTAGAGCATCGCACAACCTCTGACTACATTGTCTTGCGTTTAAATGCATAGCCTTTACAAATTCACACTACAGTAAACGCATTATTATAAGCGGTAGAGAAAAAATCTGACGTGATAGAAGAAAACTAACTGCACTTTCAGAATCCGCATACCTTTTTTATTATAAATAAGATTAAAAATTGAAGTCAACAAAAAAATGTGTTCATAATTGTTCCCCAGTGTTACCTGCATGAAATTTGTATGCTCTATATCATTTTCAGGAGTGCTGGTTTCTTCCTACAAAACAGAAACCTACAGGAAGGATAAATAGTATATAGTTATCCTAGAAGATAGGTAACTTTCTTTTTTTTTCTTTTATTACATTGTTAGCTTCCTCTAGGAATGGGGTTTAATGGGGTAGATTTATTCTGTAATAATAAATAAAATAGGTAGTATCATACAGCAAAGTTTATTTTAGTCACAGTTTTTCAAAACATTTTGGTCATGATTGCATGCATCCAATGGATGAAAGTATGGAAACTTTGTAATAGGTGTAACTGTGCAAGTTATGGATGTGGGAAAAGGCAATCTGTACAACACATTATTTAATAAGCAATGCAAAGGAGAAGGATCTTAACATGTGGAGATCCACCTATGTGGACAGACAAAATGGCATTGGACATTACAAACTATCTTTAACACTGTGACAGCAGTGCCACATACAGCACCAAGCTCTACAATGTGCAGGGCATGGCACAATGAAACAAAAAAAAAAAAACAGCAGGACTCAAGACTTTTTTTGGCAAAAGAGACTGCATGTGTTTTGTTTGTCAATTATCCACCTCCTGGTGCCTTTTTCTTTCTTCAATTTATGACAGCTTTAACAACCTTCTTTTCTTTTTCTCTCTCTTAACAGCTATAAATATATCTATACCATAAAATGTAAGCTACTACTGTAAGCTACACTAGTAAAGCTACTTTTATCAAAACTGTCTAGTTTATTTACTGCCTCTTTATAAACATTATTATGTTACCTATTCACAACAAACGGCAAAAACACTTTAAAACAAGCTGACATTTGTAGTAGTAGGATCTGTGAAGTAATCTATTATTTTTCTAATAGTTTAAAACACTTGCTAAATAGCATAGATACTGAACTGAATGACAGATAACTTTCCCTTCAGAAATGTTAATCTTAATAGACAGATTTTATAGCAACAATAAACATACCATAAAAGTATTAAAAATTGAAAAGGAAAATGAATTGACTTTTGTAGGGCAAACTATGATTTTTTTTTTAAATGCAGTAATAAATGTTTTTTTAAGTTAGTACTTTATACTCTGTGCTTAACCATCTACAACAAATAGGTCATATATAGCTTTTATACTGATAGCAGACAGGAGAATGGTGTACAAGCCATTAATCAGTCTGCCACCTCCTGATTTATTTTTGCTTTAAAACAGTGCTAGTTTATAACCTTGGAAACCGTTTTTTTTTTTTTTTTTGTCGACTGCACATTAAATATTCTGCAACATTTCATATTTACCTGGAAATATATATATTTATAGTAAATATTAAACAAAACAAAATGTACATTTTCTTTAAACATTGTATTGAAACAGTGGCAGATGCTTCACATTTTTTCTAAAAGTAT
>NW_027321285.1:0-2340 GCF_032062135.1 Pyxicephalus adspersus | reverse complement strand
AAAAATAATACATTTAATATTATTACATTTTTTAACGTTTACTAAAAACAATTTGATTATTGCATTCGGAAAGTATGATCAATGCTACAAATACAAAAAATGCACTACTAAAATTAAGATCAAGTTTGAACAGCGACCTTCTATCTGCAGACCTTTTGTACTGTTATATTTACATTTTTTAAGTGTTTTGTTATATCTGTCACTTACCTGCAAAATATACCTATTGGCCATTTATAGAAATCTGGTAAACTATTTAGACAATCTGCCTGTGCTATACTGAAATCCCAAACAGTTTTACAAGTCCTTTCTAGTTTACCCATGTACACTACACAATACCCCCAATATGTTATGGAAATGAGGGGAAGAAAACTAATGCAACAGCCACATCTAGGCTTAATAAACTGAAATATAATTAAATTATTGTGTATTAAAAGTTTGAGATTAGATAAACCTCTGCAATTTTCTTAAATTTACTCACCTGCAAGCACCAACATCTTCTTTCTTCTTCTTTTCCTGGATTCAATCTTTGGCCTATTGTAGGCCATAATGAATTGACAAAACCCCTGTGCAGGACTTTATTCAGTCCCAGCAGCTGCAGGGGAAGCTGAGATGAGCCAGGTATTCTGGGTTCTGCTCTGAGCTGATGTGCAGAGAATGACAGACAGTTTATTGCAGAAAGGACATCACCTGTCCCCTTCCACAATAAAACCCTGACTGGTCACAAATTTTAAAAGTTTAGTTCTGCTTGAACTACTTCTAGTTGAAGATGCATTACAGCAGACACACAATTCACCCTTCTAGTTTAGATTTTTTTTTTTTTTGTTTTGTAAATTTTAAAATATCTGTACATTTTAAAATTACATTAAAATATTAGGGGTTATTTACAGAAAGACTTATCCCAATAAATAGTGTTTGTAGTACTTTCTAAAATCCTACCTGGTTGTCTCATGAAATATGCACACATCCTAGAGGATTCTGTAATATAGTGAAATAAAGAGAACACACTTGACCTGGTCATGAACTATTAATTCCTAAACTAATGTGATTTTGGGTCATTGCTGACCACTAAATAGTAATGTACATCAAGGGTAAGGGCTTAATTGCGTACTTTTAAAAGAACAACTCTCACCTCCCATAGAGCCATGGTTACCATTTGGAAATGTGTGCATATTCTAATAAAATGACTTTTAACCACACACAATTTTACAAGTTAATTAACTATAACAATTTGTCAATTGCACTTTTCAACATTTTCAACATATCTAAAAAACAAGCATCACATTAAACAACTTCAAATCACAGAGATCATGCACAGATGGTGTTGGAGTGGAAGCATTCAGAAAAATGTAGTTTTCTAAATCTGGCCCAGATTTCAGCTTTACCAAGTATGCAGTGGAACTCTTAATTTCGAGCATGAGGAAAGATCACCCCATGGCATCTCTACAGCACTCCATAAAAGATGGAGCACAATAACAAAAGTAGTAAAATAATTAACACATGCAGACAGTGCTTGATATTTTCAGATATTAGTGATTCAGATTAAGGTTATATTTGGAGCTCCTTATAGGGAGCGATAATTTTAGAAAGTCACAAAACCACTATGATTATTTTTAGCAGATATAGGTCAATTTGGGAGTTGGAACCTTGAAATGTGAGTGCTGTTCTCTGTGCCTTTGGAACAAGATAGATAGATTTGAGATAGATTTGAGACAATCAGCCTGATTTATTAAAGCTCTCCAAGAAGATACACTTTCATCAGTGAACCTGGGTGATCCAGTAAACCTGGAATAGATTTCCTAACATTCATTTGCTATTTGTTAGCAAATGTTTTATATCCTAGACCAGATCTAATCCAGGTTTGCTGAATCATCCAGGTTCACTGATGAAAGAGTATCTTCTCCTGTCTTTAGAGCTTTAATAAATCAGGCCCAATGTGTTTAGTGTCATTTATATGTATGCATTCAAAGTTGTTGATTGCATATTTTTAAAACTGTTACAGAGTTTTAAAGGAACAGGAACAGAAACAGAGGATAAATAAGTTAAGCAGGCTTAAGGAGCTTTTATAGCTTTTAAGTGCTAGTCCTCTAGGTTGCCGGCAGCACTTGATTAAGAGTGTTTGGCAATTAATATTACTTTATTAATTTTATTATTACTTTTTGATTATGTGTAATTGATATTTTGCTTTCATATTTGTACCATATAACACATCTACATGGACTATATGTCCATAACTATATATTTATATAAAATATATAAACAGATTACAGATGCATGTATTTTGGATTATATGCATTTTATTGGAGAACAATTTCAATATTGTAATAATTGGTAATATATTAG
>NW_027321284.1:0-2341 GCF_032062135.1 Pyxicephalus adspersus | reverse complement strand
ATGCATTTCGAACAGATGTTTGTCTCAACATATCATTAGGCAGCGTGGTGTCAGTTACTGTATAAAATCCTCAATGTGAGTTAATCACAAACAAAGCAAAAAAAAATTTTTTATGGAGCCTAGACATTCATTAACTTTTGGAGCAAGCTGTGCTTTGATATGCAAAAAGAAACAACTGCAGAGTTTGTCTTGGGCATTAAAGTTACAAGATGTTGCAGAATAGCAAAAGTCTTCTGCAACACATGCAAACCTAACCCTCCCCCCATAAAGCCTCTGTCCTGCACACGAACGAGCAGGGAAGAGCAGGGAAGCCCCATGCGTATCTAGGAGTCATTCATATGCTGGAATTCCTTAACTCGGGTACTACATGTATATCTAAAAACAGCCAGTGCCAGATAAAAATGCTGGGAGAATAGGAAAACTAGATTTGGTGTTGCCAGGTCTTCTGGATATTCTTTTATTCTTTTCATTGCACATTCACAAAACAGAAATTGTAACTATTTACATAAAGGTTAGTGTTGGTCGAATATCTCACTAATTGATTCGACAGCTATTCGATTGAATAGGGAGATATTGTTCAGGTGATTGAATGCCGAATTCGAACACCAATAAAGACAATGGTGGGAGAAATCGGGTTATTTTAAAGGACTGTGAAGAACTGCAAGAGCAATCAGGGGGGCAGAGCTGACAACTCAGCTACCCTGATTGCTCTTGTAGCCCTAGCGTAACAATAGTATGTGTTCTTGCATAGAGATTCTCCATCCAAGAACACAGGAGTTCTGTGCTCCTGGATAGAGAAACTCTATCCAGGAATAGGGATAGCGGTCCCTGATTGGCTGAGGAAAGCTTTCCTCAGCCAATCAGAGAGCACTAGAGGTTTTGAATGGGGAGACATGTCACACTGTTCTCAATGAATGCGACCGCGGCTGCATTCATTAAAAAAATCCCCGGGGGACTAGAGGCTAAATGGGGACAAGTTTCCCTATTCATTCACTACTAGTGCTCTGTGATCGTCTGGGGAAAGGAAAACCCTGATGACGTTTGAGCTGTCATCAGGGTTTTCCTTTCCCCAGACAATCACAGAGCACTGGAGGTGATGAATGGGGAAACTTGTGCCCATTTAACCTCTAGTGCCCGGGGATCTCACACTGACAGGAGGAATTATCCTGTCACTGTGGGATAACCTGTAAAAAAAATAAGTTAGCTACTCAAATCACACATATTCAATAAAATTACTTTAACATTAATATTTTTTAACACATTTTTTTACACACAAATATTTTGAGTTGGGTCTATCCGAATTTGAACAGTCATATTCCGGATGAATATAAGGACGACCCGAATTTGAACACCAACACTACTAAAGGGCCCAGAGTGAAAAACCCAGAAATTTTTACCTAATTGCTGCTTTTGTCTCTGCAGTCTTAGGCAAAGGTTACATGGATTAAATTATAGAGTTGCCTGGAAAAGCATTACAACACATATATACACTTTGTAAAAAAACACGTCGTTTTTCAGATGACAACACAGAAGAGAGCAAGAACACCTCTAAACATCCTTAAACATTAAAAATACTCCTAAACGCCCACTTCAATGTCCATTTATTTCAAAGGCAGTGTTTATAGACATTTTCCAACCACTGTAATCTGCATTCACTTTGAAACTCTAATATTGCAACGCCCAGTGCTGGTCTTCTGTGAACTGGCACATTGAAACGAATAAAAATTTTAAACATGATCATGTAAACAAATTGTTTTATTGCTTCTGAAACAACCGGTATAGTTAAGCCTAGAGACCCGACAGGGAACTTGGAGGAGAGAGGATATGAGGGCTCAGGGAGGTGTAATGGAGAGGGTAAATAAGGGTGGGTCATGGTAGGGGAGGAGGAAGGATGATTGAGGAAGGTGGTAGGAAGGGCAGAGAGAAAGAAGGCTATATAAGAAGGTGAGGGAGAAAGTGAGGAGATATAGTCCAGGAAGCTGCGGGAAAAGGAGTGGAGGAGGTGGGGTGAGGAGAGGGGGAGGTCAATGGGAAGGGCAGTAGGTAGAGTTGTTTAGTGGGTGGTTTCAAGGATGGAAGGGACCCATCTGAGGTATGGCACCTCCGAGATAAACAATTGGTCAAGGGGCCGGCTGTTTTGGATTTCGTTCCCCAATCAGTGGGTTGCCGCTGGGAGCAGTACAGCGAATTGATTACAGATATTGAGTTTGATGTTGGTAGTGGTCAGGGCTATCGAGGACCTGTAAAGCTGGTGACCAAAGTTAGGTAACCATTATTAGTTTGGGGGTTTTATTTCATTGCACTTATACTGTTATAGAAATAATTTGTTAATAAAAGAGAT
>NW_027321283.1:0-2341 GCF_032062135.1 Pyxicephalus adspersus | reverse complement strand
CTTTCTTTCTTTCTTTCTTTCTTTCTTTCTTTCTCCACCACATTTATAACCCCACTCTCTTTTTACCCCCCTCCTCTTTCTGTCCTTCCTCTCTTTCACATTTATCTTTCTCCCTTCCTTTACCCTTCTATCTCTATTTTCTCTCTATCTTCTTCCCCCCACCTTCTCCCATTTCTACAACCTTATCTCAACTTCTCCTTTTCTTCTCAAACCCCATCTCTTTTTCTCCTTAATCATTATCCCCCACTTTATCTCTCTGCTTCTCCTCTCCTTCATCCTCCTTCTCCCCTTTTCTTTCTCTCCCCTCTCTCCCATCCTGATCTTTCTTTCCCAATTTATCTTTCTCCCTTATTCACCTCCCAGTCTTTCCTCTTTCTCTACCGTCTTCTCCCTTGCACCCCCCCCCCTCCCCCGACACTTCATATTTCTACAACTTTTTCCCCCTTTTGCTTTTCACCCCCATCTCTCTACCCCCTCACTTTATCTCCCCCATCCTATCCATTTGCTTATCCTCCCCTTCTGCCTCCTTCTCTCTCCCACCCTTTTCCCCTTTCACTTCTTTCTCTCCTATCTCTCCCCTTCACTATTTCCCCCTCTCTCTTTCTTCTTGCCCCTCTTATATTTCTCTACCCCCAATCTCTCCCCTTTCTCTTCATTCTTCTCCCCCCACACCACCACCATCCTTTCAAATCTCTGCAATTTTTTCTCATCCTACCCTTTTGCTCTCAGGCCCCGTCTCTCCACCCCCACACTCTATCTCCCCCAGCCCATATCCCAAACTTTCTAGTCCTTCTGCCTCTCTTTCTTTACCCTCCTTCTCTCTCTTTCCTCCTTTCCGTTCCTCGTCCCTCTTTTCTCCCCTCTCCCTCCCCTTTATCCTGTCTATCCTCTCTCTTCTCCCCTCTCTCCCCCACCCTACTTTCTTTACCCCCATAATCCCATACAGATAATATGATGCTTGGGTTACACCAACTATGGTCTTACTATGCCGAGGGCCAGAAACAATGTCTCCATCTAGCTAGATGCTAGTTGTCTCTGCTGTGAATATCAGGGTAGATTTATTATTCCCATGAATCATTCAAAGCAAACACATATTGCTCACCGATCTTTTTTGAAATAATAGCGAGGCAATAATCAGTTTCTCCCAGTGAAAGGCCGGAGCCTGCACAAGACAACAAGCCATCTATCTGAATGATTCCGAGCATTGTCTGCCAGCTCTATCAGTCAGAGACGGAGGCCTGGTGTCTGTGACCTTTGCTGAAAGCAAACTTTCAACAGGCCATTTTGACCCATCTCTCCTGTCTCTTCCCCGCTTGCCAAAATTGATTGTTTGCTTTTTCCGCTGCGCTCAGGACAATCGCAGGGTAAGGTGTGTTTACTTAATTGCGTTATATTTAAATTCAGCGTTTTATCTGTGTACAGAGCTGTTCAAGGTGAACAGGAGCCAAATACACTCACGTATGCCGCTGGAAAGGCGACTTGACGGACGGCACGAGGCGACATATGGGCGGAATCGTTTTTCTAGCCTTTTAGTTCTCTTCTTCTTAAAATCCATAAAATCATTTTTGGAACTCAGCTGTTTAATACTTGAAAGCTTAATATATACTGGGTTGTAGCATGCTAGGTGAAAGAAGAAAACAGGGTTTCAGTACAAGTTTACTTTTTCTATTTTAAAGTAGACTTGCTACTAATAAACAACAATGCTACCTGTGTACTTTATTCCAGATTCTGCCAATCACTAGGTAAATGACCTTGTAGTAAATTGCAATGTCTGCATGAATAAACTTCTGACACAAGCAATAGTTTTTTTTCATAATGAGTTGCTTTACTAGGCTAAGATGATTTTATTAGTCTGCTGCAGGCAAGAAGAGGTATTTTCTTAGGACAATTTCATACCAATGGTGAGGTGCAACACTCAATAAATTGGAGGCATTGGAACCATTTTTTGCAATTGGCTGAAAACAGCCATGGCAGAAAGTGGCATGGTCTCAAAAGGCACTTTTGGGTACAAGGCTGATTTTTGAGGATTTTCTCCACTGCCACATGCAAATCTGTAACGCCAAACCAGGGTATTGTGTAACAGTTTCCTGTATGTCCGGTGCAGTTTCACACCACCAGGGTAAAGGGGCCCCTAGATAAGGTTTAGACCTGGTGATTGAGGGATTCTTCATGGCTTTTTGTGGCTGGCACCCTGCTGCTCGGTCATGGCAAGATGTAGTGGTAACCGCACTGCAACCTCATTTCCAGTTTGAACATAGCCTTAAGCTACGTACACACTTCCAATTATTATCGTTGGTAAACGAACGACGAACGATCCTGCACGATATCTGCGAACGATCGT
>NW_027321282.1:0-2342 GCF_032062135.1 Pyxicephalus adspersus | reverse complement strand
AATTTTTACTTAACATAAAAGGGTTGTCTATCCTTTTATGTAAAGTGACATTTCTGAGTTTAGGTATGCTTTAAGGAAAGAAAGATGAAATAAGACAAGAAAGAAATTAATGAAAGGGATGATGGATGGAAGAAAGGAAAGAAAGAACCAAGGAAAGGGGAAAAAGCATAGAAAAAGGGGAAGGAGGAGGGAAGGAAGAAAGAAAGACAAGTAAGGGAAAGAAAAAAAAAACACAAAGGAACCAAAAAGGGTAAAGAAGGGAGGGGAGAGAAAAAGAAAAGAATGAGGAAAGCAAGAGAAAAAAGAAAGAAAAT
The DNA here is from genome assembly GCF_032062135.1 of Pyxicephalus adspersus. NCBI lineage: Eukaryota > Metazoa > Chordata > Amphibia > Anura > Pyxicephalidae > Pyxicephalus > Pyxicephalus adspersus. The sequence goes on along the minus strand of NW_027321282.1, from coordinate 2,028 downwards.
GATCTCCCACGAAGATCCTTGTTAAGAAACTTCCCGTTGTAGGATGACAATGATCTGTCCCTGTCTCCCAATTGTCACCTTGCCACATTGGTTTCTAATGGAGATCACAAGTGGCCATTTCAATATACAGACAGGAAAGCTATGCTGAGAAATACCATGCGAATGTTGCTGGAGGGTATGCATAAAAGAAATAGGAGGCTGCAGTATATCGGTAGCACTAAAGTATAACAAAGAATAAAAGAAAAAAATTAAAACAAATATTTTATTTGTATTTATATTATTTAAAAACGCAGCCATTTATTATACACAAGTCATTACCAAACTGAATACAATCCAGCTAGGGTTTATATATACTTTATTATAACCACCTCTCCTTAATCCATAAACTTCCATTTTAATAAACATTATTTTATTCAGTGACAACCTGCCTTTGTGTGTCACCCCGATTTCTATATTACATGCATAATAAACTGAAGTCTGATTCTGAAATGAGCTTCTTCCACTTTTAGGCTATGATCTGGAATATGAGCAAAAAATACTTTATTATGCTAATACAGGCTTCTCTAAGAACGACTCCGATCCACACAATTAATTACCAGGAATAGTGTTGAACTGTAGGTGCTCCTGGAGAGATATCCTGTAGTAAAGAACTGATTAGGAGAGAAATTATCTTTGGAGTCTCGACGCACATTAAAGCACGTTAACACCGATGAATGTTCCTTTAGGTACACAAAATAATTTAGGGATTAATTCAAATCCATTATAATTATGGCGTGCATTGAAAATAGGATGTAAGTGGTGGTTACTGCTAATTATCCGAGTCTTTACTCGTACTATTTATTGCCGGTCTACAATTTCATTTATTATTAATTTCACAGGATTGGTAGAAGTCCTTGGAAAAAAGTATATATAAAGTCGTGTTTTGAAATGTATTTAATAGCTTTTCTTTTTCTGTAACTAATATTTGTACTAATTGAATTTATAATAAACATATAAATATTAGAAAAGTGCACAACAAATGCAGAAAATTAATAGACAAAAATAAACATAATTAACATATGAAATCAAAGTATAAACAAGAAAGTAGATGGCTCTGTGCTATATTGTCTTGATAATAGTAGCGATTCTTAGAACAGAGCTAAAATCTATAAATGTTACCTTTTAAAGTTATTTTAGCACTGTAAGGGTCATTTCAGACTTGCAATTGACAGAAGCAGCCTGCCAGAGGCTTAACCATGGTCCCAATAACTCTTATTTAACTGAACAGGAGTGGTGGAGACCCATTTTTTACATGCGGTTGCAGCTGCGGAGGATCACACCATGGTTCCAGAATGCAACAAATTGCTTTTGGCCATTTGGTTGCTTTTCCACCTTCTGGAGGAGGAACCACACTGTAGCCACAACTGCGCACATTTACACCAATGCATTCCAAAGTATGAAAGACAACAATGACCTGGTAAATTGTCAAGGGGGTCTGCCTTTGTTACTAGACAATAAGTTGCCTAATGGTTACCATCTCATTAGGCAACTTATTGTCTAGTAACAAAGGCAGACCCCGATGAGAATTCACAGAGGGGAGCCCTATCTTAAGTTTATTACCTGTGTGATGCACAATTGTACCCGCTTTGCTGTTTCATTGCATACTTTTTTTGTGTACCAAATATAAGTTTGATATTTGCCATCTTAAACCCCAGTCTTTGTTGTCTTTCATACTTTTTATGTTCTACTTTGTGGCAGCCAAGAAAGAAGGGTCACAATCTTTTACAGTTACTTCACCAATGCATTCCGTTAACGAAACACGTGGCAATGCCGGTGCACTGGTTGCCATTTATTCTTAATGGTATCGACAAAGCACCTTAGGAATGCACTGCTGCACATTGTGTATCAAGACATTTTTGTGCAATGCACTGCATTTAGCAAGCCCATTCAAATGAATAGGTTTCTGATCAGGGCACATTGCAACACAGACAGCAATGTATGTGTGTTTAATAAAACGCAACACCTTTCTTTAACATGAACAAGCCCCTA
>NW_027321281.1:0-2342 GCF_032062135.1 Pyxicephalus adspersus | reverse complement strand
TTTTTTTTTTTGTTTTTTTTTTTACATGATTGTGTGTTTCAAACTTTTTTTTATATTCATGATATCTACTAGACCCTTGTTCGGACATAAAAAATACGGTAAGTTATTTAAAACTGATACAGATCACTCAATTTGACTTATACAAGTTTGTTCCAGGACTCGCTTTAAGTTCCAACATTGCCAGTTTTGTGGTCTGCAAGATTGGCTGTCTCACAACATTTCCACATACCATTATCCTTGACCATAAGCCAACTAAAACTTTTTAACCACTGTGTGTTGATGCCTGATGAGCGGTTCTTGCCTTTATTCTTTTAATTTGGCAGAATGTTTTCACAAGGAAATTCACTTGATGGACCAGCTTCTTATTCGTTAATTTCAGAAATTGAAAAATCTGCCCCTGATGTAATACTTTCCTTAAGCTTTGGTGTTTCCTCCTGGTCCTATTTAAGAAGTATAGTTTTCTGATTACTATTCTTACTCCTGATGGCTGGTGTCACCTCTTTCTCTCTCTGTCTTTAGGTTTGCTCCCTCACTCAGTCTCTTCTGAACTGACTTTCGTTCACCAGATCCTGTATGTACAGATGAAATGCACCAAGGTAGCCTACCAGATCCTGTATACACAGATGGAATACAACAAGTTTTAACAACCTGGTCAAACTAGAAGAAACTTCCAAACTACCTACCTGCCTACCATTTACAGTTAATATCTTGTTTGCTAGAGCATTCCATATTATAAATCATACTTTGATTGGGATACATGATAGCGTGTCACGTGATTGTCTATACAGCCCATAATAGTCTCTTCCAGGAGTACATGACACAGAATTACAAATAAGAGACACATCTGAAACTTCCTGGACAAAGAATTATGCGGAATCACTAAATTTTATTATTTAAGTTGAAGATTTGACACATTTTAAAATCACAATAATTGTTAAAGATCATATAACATTCTAGTGACAGAATATACTTTTCATATACATAATATAGGAATCTGTGCTGAAAAATACATGTTTATTAGATGATTCCTCAGAAAACACTGTGCGGGAAATCCCGAATATAGAATCACAGGTTCCCCTTCTGTAGAGGTGATAGTGCTGTTCTGGTAGTGTACAGAATCTTCACAATTTACAGCTGTGAAAATAAGAAATGAAGAGTTTATCTACAGAAAATACAGAAAACATATTCACAGTCTTTGTGTAGGGTGTTCTATGAGTTACATCATCACTGGCTACTAAACATATATTCATTTGTGATTTTTACTTTTATTCCACATCAATTCTGTATACTGTATATTAGGGAAATAAAATATTATCACATCATATAGTATAACTTATAAAAGAATAGGAAAGGGTACTAGTGTAAAGTATGTATTTGACTTTAAATAAAAATATAGAAATATAAGGTCATTTCTTGCCTGGCAGTCTGGCACAATTCTCAAAAATGTTTTAAAATTACTTTATTGTTCATCATTATAAAACCTGCAGTTCAATATGTATATGGTCCTGAGAAAAGTACTTACAAATAGTCCAGAAAATTCCCAGTAAGACCTGGCTCCTTAAAGGGGACATTATAGCATGTATCTCATGCAGATGAATATGATATGAGCTGTAGAAGATGAGAGCACAGGTAGTCATTTACCACAGTATGCAGTCACCTGATCCACATTGTTACCACATCACATGAGTGCAGTACTCATATTTTACAGTGCATGTAGTCCATTAAATCATTAAAACATCTAAAGAAGCACATAAACATATATCTGACACGTTTTGAGGAAATGATAAAAATTTAGATATAAGCTTTGTTGGAACGCCTAAGCCCACATTTATAAAGAAGTGAGAATTCATCAAACATTCATAGTGTATCTTTCTAGTGCAAAAAATGTAAAAAAAAGTTTTACAAAACTTTTCTACAGTAAAAATCAAACTTGACAACCAACCACTACAAAAGATGCCTTCCAAATTTTGAGGGGGCCAGATTTTACTAAAGCACTAAAAAGAAAAAAATGCTAAAACTTATCAAAAAATGTTTTTTTTTATTTGGCAGGTAATTCTAAGTAGATGTAATATTTGTGTAGGGATACTGCTTTGCCGCTTTGATATATTAAGTAATATTGCTGCTTTGATACATTGTACAAGAGATAGTAAAGGATGAGTTACAGAAAAGATTGAGCCGCATACAAAAAGCAAAGCCTGAGCCACACACATACGTGATTAGTAAAACCAAGAATAATGGAGGTCCTCCTTCTTGTTTTAAAGTGGCAAGAGTAGCCACAATCCTTTACTGTGGTTCTATACTAACCAACAAAGTGTTTTGGGGGCACATTGATCTTTATAAAA
>NW_027321280.1:0-2344 GCF_032062135.1 Pyxicephalus adspersus | reverse complement strand
TGGAATATTGCTAATTGTTACTAATACTAATTATAGCCTGGGATAGAGGAACGGGAACAAGGAGGACTTTGTATAAAACAAAGCAGATAATACAGCCACTGGGTCCACACTTTTATTTGTTGTCATTGTGCTAATGTGCTAATCTACCCTCCTATTGTGTGTAAATTCCCCCACCTCCTAGATTGTAAGCTCTTCGGGGCAAGGTCTTCTCCTCCTGTTTCACTGCCTGTATTCATCTGTCATTTGCAAACCCTATTTAATGTACAGCGCTGCGTAATATGTTGGCGCTATATTAATCCTGTTTATTATTAATATTAATAATAATGCATGAGCTGAATTATATGTGGTTGGTGGGATTATTAAACTATAGCACAGTCTGACTCACATATCTCTTTTTCTAGTCATGTAGATTGTGTTTGGTAAGACTAATCTTAGTGAAATATCTGTAGAGATGTGGGTGGGTATTGGTTATTTCAAAAGTGATTGCCGAAGATCCAAAGGATCCATATTACAGTCCACCCAAACATCACCATCATTTAGAATTACACCTGTTGTTTGGGCTAACATTTTCTAAACCTGAACCTTGGACAGCTCTCTGGGGTGTTGGGTCATGTCACCTTTATGATGAGGCTCCTGCCTGTTGTATGATGATGTAAGACCCTGTTTGATTGTTTTTTTTTTGGGGGGGGGGGCTAGAATTGGTAATCTGCACTCAGGGGTGGATTTAAGGCTGTTGGGGGAATCTGTGTTCTGGAGGATTAGGAAGAAAGAAGGCTCTGTTACATACTCCTGCCCCTGCTCTCTGTGTGTTACATACTCCTGCCCCTGCTCTCTGTGAGTTACATTTTATCCTGCCCCTGCTCACTGTGTGTTACATACTCCTGCCCCTGCTCACTGTGTGTTACATACTCCTGCCCCTGCTTTTTTTTTTAAAGTTGGCTTATGCCTAGGAATTATAGGCCTACAATCACAGAATCAGACTGCTGGGGAGGTGAAAGCGTATTATGTGGGTAAATAATTGTATTATATATTATATTGCCAGGTGTATAATGGGCAGGCTCCAGGGTTTATTTTTCCATACTCCCCCATTGTTGGCCGCACCAACCCGCAGCACAATACACAATCACCGCTTCATTCTTCTATTCAGGAGCCCCAAGTCCTTCACAATCCTAAACTTTTCCTGTCCTATGCCAATTGACTCCCCAACATTCATCTTCTGCCCCCATCTTTCCTAATTCCTAAATCTTTATATGTTAGAATCCTTAAGCTGTTGATTCTGAGATAATAATTGAAGGCCGTGTACCCGAGTTCCAGCACCGTCCACCTTTCTTTATCAATCGGAGCGCTGCCTGCAAGCATGTGATCAGACAATGATGTGCACAAACCCTGCCGAATATTGGTGGGGTGTAATACTACAGGTGAGGGGGGATTGTGTGAACGTTGTGGGGTATTTGTCAATGAATCTGTGAATTCACCGATTGGCTTCAATAGTCTGGAGTTTTTCTTTAATCCCACAATGACAGCTGATACTTCTACAATCTAGAGAGTTCTCATATCAGCAAAGTATTACCAATCCCCTGATTGTACCTGGGAGGGATTGTATGCAATGTGTGACTGTCATGGCCTCCTCTGTGTACACCGACCTCCGTAGTGACTCCAATTACTGCAAATCCAGCAGGACTCCGAGAGAGATAAATACACCGAACTCCCTGCACTGCTTATTTCCCGGTCTGAGCCGGGGACACCGAGATCCTGACAACCCCCCAACTACTGCCAGCCAGCACTGATATCAGGGTGACTAACCTCAATTCATATATATATAGCTCTGACATACACAACGGTGCTGTACAGAGGAGCTTACACTCCATTGTTCTATCTATGGATGAAAAATCACTTTGTTTAAATTTCACCACAAATTCAACAAAAGTTTAAATAGATTTGAACTTGATGAGAAAATTGAAGCTTAAAGGTGGTGAAGGTAATTGTTGGGTGTAGAATGGCTCCTGGGGGCCCATTAGTTATTAGAATAGACAAAATGAATACAAAATTTTTGGTGATTTATATAAAATGTGTTCCTCGTCACATGATTGATTGATGTGATGGAAAACTCTTCAAATCTTTGTTTTTGCATTGTTTGATTTTTTAGAATTTACACATTACGTTGGTACTCAAAACCCCACACTCCTATGGTGACAACACTGTCATAAATAAATAATACATTCAGTGAGTGTGGTCGGGAAGTGTGTTACTGGCAGGATATCCACACCCAAGTACAGGTTATATACTGGAAATATATTATATTTGTCTTCCTTGATTTGGGACAGAATTACATTTTACAGAGAAT
>NW_027321279.1:0-2345 GCF_032062135.1 Pyxicephalus adspersus | reverse complement strand
TGTATATATATATATATATATATATATATATATATATATATATATAAATATATTAGTAGAGAAGTAAATATATTTAACTTTTCTTCTTATTAATTACTTATTTTATAGCTCAAATTATTATATAACTATTTTAAAAGTTTATAATAGTCTAACAGGCTCTTGTATTTCTTTGCAGTGAAGGAGAACAGGGACCAAATGGAAGCCAAAGTTCCAGTTACAGTCAGTCCTGAACTCTACACTGTTTATCCAGTACTGGACCAAACTGGATCAAGACTTTTCCATAGTGATCATCCACAAACTATATTGATGTAGTGTTCTTAAAAAGTGGATCATTCAGCCCTTTGTCTCCGCCTCAGGAGATACATGTTGGACTTCTCTTCACAGAGGTTTTATGACTATGGAAACGCCATTCATAAACCTCAAAGGCAACTCTCAAATTATTGCACATTTTTTTCTTTTGCAGATTAGGATGAAAGCAGGTGTCTGATCTTAAGTAATCTGAATATAATTTTGAAATGTATTAAATAATGTTGCAGTGTGTACATCTTTCATAATGCTCACTTTTTGATTCAGGAAGTAATTACCTGATTTGACATTTTTAGACAAAAGCCACCTGATCTAGATGGAGAGCAGTTTTTGCTTTCATAGAAAGGTTGCATTTGTCTGTAGCAGATGTATTCATATTGAGGGTATCCAAACCTCTGTGGCCACTGTGGTTATAGTGTTTTTTTTTATCCTATTTATTGTGGACCACAGATATACATTCATACAGTCCAAAAGACTTGACCACACTAGGGCATATTTGTGGTGCTGTTGGTATATGGGCCCAATTGAATAAACTCTTATAGGTTTTGAAATAGTCATGGCATGAGAAATAGTCATGGCAAGGAGAAAGGGGCTGTCAAAGGTGTAAGAATTATATTGAATGTTAAAAATTATGGAAGCATTTTGTGAATTGTATCTTTTACTGTTCTTCCCAGTCACAGGGAGGTATTTTGAATCCAGTATTTAGCATACAAAATTGTAAATGAACCATATTACTCTTAAATATATGCCCAGTGACTTTTGATATTCTTTCAGAGCTGAATTAGAATAAATTATTCTGTAAATGGTACAATCTGTTCCTGTGCCTGTATATATGATGGACATACCACTGAGTCAGCCACTTTGAATATTACCAACTATTTGGGAGAACAAGATGTAGAATACCTCCCCATATGTGAAGTTTTTTTTGTGACTTTTACGGCTTCACATTGAAAAGCTGACATTTATGGGTCCTTATTCACTGGTAAGTGTTTGGTCTGTGCATAGTACTGATTTTTGCATCTGCTCTCTTGTTTATTGCATAACCTTGAAGATTAATAAATGCTTAGTAGAGTGGTTTCAGAAAGAAAAAACTGCATCAGTTTTAGCAGATTTTTTCTGACAACATTTTTCCCTTTTTTGTTTTTTGTCTGTTTTGACGCTTTAAAAGAGCAAATTTGTCATGTAAGCACAATAAAATAGTTTCTTCTATTTGTCAAATGCTTGGGATTTTTATTATGTAGTGATTAGTATGGATATTTGGATTCATAGGTGTCTGACTGTCCAGGTTCAGAAATAAAGTATTGTAAGGCACTAGATGTAAAATCCTTTTGTTTGAGCACTTATGTGGGTTGCAAAAGATTCTGAAATTTTCTGTGCTATTGCTTTAGCATTTACTGGGTGGCATAGAGGTTAGCACTCCGGCCTTTGCAGCGCTAGGTCCCAGGTTCGCTTCTCAGCCAGGACATGATCTGCATGGATTTTTCAGGTTTTCCCCGTGTTTGCACGGGTTTCCCCTGGGTACTCTTGTTTTCTCCCACATTACAATAACATACAGTTCGGTTAATTGGCTTCCCCCTTATAACTGACCTTCGACTGTAATAAAAACATATGACTATATAAATACTGTGCACATAGTAGTAAATAGTATGGCACACTGTGGCCTGCATTGGTACCTGTAAGATAATGGGAGAGTGATAATTACTCTGTAATTGATGCTGCTTCAGGATTTTTCACATCAGAACATACATGTACTTCTTAGCCTTCAATATATAGCCATTTGTGCCTCCCTTGGAAGGAAAGGTGTCCTCAGGCCTGTGCATTGCTATAGCTTAAACAATAGAGGGTATGATACAGTGAGTTGGACTAGCAAAAAGCACATGTTGTGTCACTGGAATGTGACTCAAAACAGTCTATGAATTACAGAGGCATGAAAAAAGTCAGCAGTAGTAAAACTAAAAGTGAAGTAACTACAGGTAGTCCCCGGGTTAAGGACATCCGACATACAGACGCCTCGTAGATATGATCTGGGGCTCCCTGCT
>NW_027321278.1:0-2345 GCF_032062135.1 Pyxicephalus adspersus | reverse complement strand
GCAAAAGGAAGTTATCCATCACAAGTTTTACAAAGAATTATTCTAATAGACATGGAAGAAGCTGTTTGTGCTGTGTAGTTGAAGCGGCATTCATGAGACTCATGAGTTTAAAGGGAAAGGTGTCATTTCTCTTTAAAAAAAAAAAAAAAAAATTATTATTAATCTAATTGAAATGAAATATAAATGTTATGCCTGTTCTTTATTTGGCAAATAAACATTTTTTTTTAATGGCAACTGAATAAAAGCACTGCAGAATATCTGTGCTTTCAAGCTTGCTCTGTTAGAATGAAACTTTAGGCAGCGTTTTCTAAGGGATAACTCCCTCATCTTTTCTATTGTGTACAATGTGTTTTCATATAAATAATCTGCAATATCAGTCTTGAAAAAAAGGATTTTCTCAACAAAGGACAATAGGAGATAAAAAGATAGATAGATAGATAGATAGATAGATAGATAGATAGATAGATAGATAGATAGGGGGATGCCCTAGGTAGTGTTTTCACCTTAATCACTTCAGGTTTCACAACCCCTAAAAGTTCAATAGGGTGATAGGAAAACAGTGTATAGAGCTAGGACACCAGGACTGCCTTCTATTATGTAAATACCTGTCTTGTGGATATCTTCTTTATGTATATGACCGGCTAGATGAAACTTGTCTAGTCTTTAGTGCAAGAAGTGAGAACTGAGTTTAAATAAATCTTTGTAACATCATTTAAAAGAAAACCCTCTATTTTTCTCTATATTTATAGAAAGATAGATGCTTAAAATGAGTCTTTACTTACCTCTCTTGATGCAAAATGCTGCTACAATGCACTTTTATTTCAGGCTGAAGTTTCTTCTGAAATCATCTCTTCCAGAATGGTTGATCCTTTATATCCCCTGTTGCCCGTACTGGTTCCTCCAGCTGACCTCTATGTCCCTTTTGTGTAGTGTTTTTTTATAGTGAGAAAAGTATGACAGCTGCCATCAATAATCTAGTTCTAAATAAACAGTTACCTTCTTTGTAAGACTTTCAATCATAGACTGGGAAGCTGAAGTGTCTTTTTTTATCCACTTACAATCCATGCCTTAGAAAGGGAGGATATAAAGCACTTTTTGGATTGGGAATGAGTTTACATCAGTTGTGTCTTCTTACGGTAAAGAGATGGCTAACTGCCTACTGTAGTTTTTTTAGGGCATGGACTTCAGTAATGAAGTTTCCTTCATAGTCGATCAGTATTAGCTTACTGAATCGCACACAAAGTAACTAAGCAGATCATGTAATCCTAAAATTCCGGTTTCTTCATCCTGGGCAGCTTCAAACAAAGCAGCACATTTGTAGATCCTTATTTTGTTCCCAAAGATTTCTCATTCTGTGGATGTGTTTTTGTATATATAACCCCATCAGTATTAGGAATTTTCCTGTACACCAGGGGTGTATTAGGGTGGGCACGAGTGATAACATTTTTTTTTTTCGGGAATGGGCATGCGTGCCCAGTCTTAGTTTGCAAAGAATTCTTTGGTGGTCCGTGGCTCTGACCGGTCTGCCCCCCCCCCACTGTAGGGTCAGGAGAAGGACCTCACACGGGCCAGACCCATGGATCTTGTCCCCTGTATGGATCTGCAGGCTAAGAGCGGTGGGCGGGTTGTCTCACTGAACCCACTCTCCCATTGCAGGCTCAGACCTGGGATAGTGGACGGGTTCTGGTATCATGCCCTCACTCTGGGGGAAGTTTCTTCCCCTTTAAGTAAAACATAGGCAGGGGCAGAACATTGCACATTCAGATCAGCTATACCTAAACAATGGTGATACTTGCACAAAAATTTTAGTTTACAAGCCAGGTTTTTTTATATTGCCTTTGTTCACCATGTGCAAATGGTGAGGAGCAGGGAACTGTAGAAACCATGTTTAGTGCTGTCAGTCCCGCAGGTTGTATATTGTAGATGGGTAACCCAAAGCCATTTTAGTCAGTGTTGCTCATTTGCAGAACATTAAAATAAATAAAGACATAAGTAGTTGCTTCCAAAAAAATATCTACAATTGGGGAATGGGAATCTGATTCCACATTTGGGTGACACAAAGCCAGGTCAGGTTTCAGTTACTCTTGTTTATTTTCAACCCAAAATTCAGATATATTGGTCAATATCAGTCACCATTGCTCATTTCATTACCCCTAAATAAATGTTTAACAAATGAATGTGTGTAACTGGAAATATATATATAGGAATTGTATAAATGTTACTGGAATAAATAATTGTTGTGTACTTTTTAAAGATCATTTACCTATCTTGAGGCAAAAAAATCCTTCACTTCCCTTTAACCATCCCACAGGATCAAACTATCCTATACTAATTTCCTCATCTAA
>NW_027321277.1:0-2346 GCF_032062135.1 Pyxicephalus adspersus | reverse complement strand
GTGAATAGAGTGAAAGGGTTATCAAGTATCTTGGAAGAGGGTGGAGAAAACCATTAAATTGTATTTTCTTAGCTGGGGTTTAGCTTTATTAGGGGTGATTGATTAATATTTGGCCTGTCCACCACAAGGGTTATTTGATAGATGTCTCTCCAGTTTTAATTTTTTTTTAGCATTTTGATAAAATGTATAATGAATACTATTGTTCAATAACTTTTAGTCAAATTCTATATACCGGTACATTCTCTTTAGGCTACCTGTGTCTTTTATGTGTATATCAAAAAATACTTAGGAATGGAATGCTATTTTATTATAAAAAATACTCATAATATTAAAATGCCATATTGTGTTTATTGCATTCACTTCACATATTTACATAAGAACAGTATATGGGAACAATATATTCAAGAACTATTGGAATGAGTTTTGCAAGCTAATTTTTGCAAAGCTGAACAGCAGTCCGTGCATTGATAGTTGTCTTTATCTTGATATCTAACTTTACCTAACTTTTTTTAACTAAATTGTATTAGTGATGTTTTTTACTGTACATTGGGGAATGGAAACCACAGTTCACTGGTTTATGACCCATAAAGGAAAATTAAAATGATAGCTAGAAGAAAATAGCTTGGTTATCTCAAAAGAAAAGCTGAAATAAGAACTCTAGGTTAGGATGTTTTAAAAAATGTTGTGATAACAAGTTGGTATTATGATAATCTCCATCAAGGTATAACCCCTGTACTGTAACCCCCATCCAGCACAATAACCCCAACCAATCCCATTAAGGCCCAGCACAATAATCTCCTTGTGTCACCCATATCTTCTTTGTAGGCACCTCTCATAAATTACCTCAATGTATCGGCTTGTCACCTCCATGCATCCTTTTGTCACCCATATTCTCTAATACACCTAACTGCCACCCAAATCCTCCAATTAATCTACTGGAACTAGACCCCCCCCCAAAATTGTCACAGAAAAGGGGGCTTCAGGAATGGGAATGCTTAATGGAAAACCTACATTTTTATACACATAGTTACCTGTTCATTGATTAAAGTGTATGTTTGCTAAGGATAGAATAAGGAATGGTTAAACCTTTATCAAATAATAATTGCTTTCTTGCTAGGAAATATTTTCTAAACCTCCTGTGTTGGAGACAATAGAAGCAAGGAGGCCAATGCAGTAAAAACCTGCTTTATTTTAATCATAGTTAAGCTTCAATCTTTAAAAAAATAAATAAATATAATACATGTGCTTAGATTTACATGGAAGTGTTTTATTTTTATGTCAGCAAGTAACATTTAGTGGAAAACCCATCACACAGCATGTTTGATAATCTGACAAAGTTTAACAATCTTGAGTTTGTCTAGGTCGCTAAAGAAATTGGTCACCACAAGAATGTCTGTCTTGATAGTAATTGTGCATTTATGAAGGTTTATTTCTTGGCTTCCCAACATAAAGTGCTGTAGGGCACTTTAAATAGGAGTTTACTATGTTTGAGGATCTGCAACAGGAAATAATCTTTATTCTGAATTCCTGATGTAAACCCAATACTGGTACTCTGTCAGTGATGTAGAAATGTATGTAGGTTTCACATCTCTTCTGGAGAAGAGCTGCTGCAGCCACATGAAAATGCATCCACAAAATGGTTCCCAACTGCTCTCATTCACATGAACGGGGCAACTGGAAGTGCAATTGAGTCTGCAGTAGAAGCTTTGGTTCTAATTTTATGTTTTACCTCAGTGAGCCTTTGACAAGGCTATGGATATTTATTAACATGTTTTTTGAAAGAAGTAAATTAGCTTTATAACAATCCCACACTGAATAGCTGCAGGTATGGTGGTGCAATTTACTCTTAAAGAATATGTCAATGCAAACTTAAAAAAAGAAAAAAATGTAGTGCATTTCTGCAATCTATGCACATTTCTAAGTAAATTATTCCTTTATACATGCTGCAAGTACAAAAATATGACTGTTGATTTGTCAGACTACCTGACTGCTGATTCGTGCTTCTACCTTCTACTCATTTACATGTCAACACAGTGTACTTTTGGCTTTGAATTCCAAACCACCTGTTCTGAGCCCTATCTGTTCTCTACTCATCTTTCCCCCTCCTCAGTCCCTTAACCCTTCCAAAGAAAGTTATCAGCCCACAAGGTTTCTGGCAAAATTAACATGCATTATTTGAAGGTATACCAGTGATATAAGCTAAGCTCCCCTTTCCCCTCCTCTCTGCGTAGACTGTAGCTGCCTTTTTGCTTTCTATGCAGAGAACAAGTGCACTGCGGGGGAAGCAGAATATGCTAACTGAATGGCTTGAATCACTTCAATGTTTCTGCTTGTAACTTTAAGGAT
>NW_027321276.1:0-2346 GCF_032062135.1 Pyxicephalus adspersus | reverse complement strand
TATGGTACAGCACAGGCTTTACATTTAGCATTAAAAAATGCAAATGTCTTAGTCCAGTAAATATGAAATATTGAATATTTAATTTTCCCCACTTACAAAAAGTCAGTGGAACTCATTCACCTAACATGACAAATAAATTCAAATTTACAGAGGTTGCCATAACACTACAGCCAAACATGGTGCTCATATGAAGGTAAGACAAAAAAAGAATAAAATATTTTACATAATGACTCATTTTTTACAGTGAGCAAAGCCCACATGATCCTCTTTCCCTCAGAAAGAATCAAATTATGATTTAAACTCACCTAAGGTAGATGACCCCCCACATGTATGTGCGGAACCACATAGCTGTGCCAGCATTAGCCTGGTATTTGCGGATCAGGATGGGATGGGGCACAGGTAGTAACCCCACCAAGGTGCCATGCTGCAGAAATTTGAGAATTTCGGACTCATCGGTTAATCCCCTGCAGGTTACAAAATATGAATATTACTAGACCATTTAGGTGACAAATAATTTGTGCAAGCAGATTGCAAGAGGAAATACCATGAGTAAGAATGTTTTATTTAAATGTAATTGTGTAATAAAAATACAAGCATATAATAGTGTACACATAGCCCATATGACATTTTACCCAATGTAAATGTACCCAATGGAGGAGAGACAAAACTCGCCCACCACCCTGAGCCTGAGATCTGTACAAGAAACACGGTCCGCAGCACCAGCCAGAGCCGCGGACCACCAAACTTTTTTCACAGACCACTGCTTGGCGACTGCTGCCGTAAAGTATATCTTCTGCTGCTCTTTGTAGTTCTCTTCATTGGATTCCTTTTCACCTTAGAATCAAATTCAAGCTCCTGTGCTTTGCCTTCAAATCCCTACACAGCTCTTGTCCCTCTTACCTTTCTGACCTGATAGAAAAATACTCCCCTAGCTTCTCTCTTCGCTCCTCCAATGACCTACTAATGACTTCCTCACTCATAACACCATCACATGCACGGCTCCAAGACTTTTCTAGGGCCCAAACTCTCTGGAATGGCCTTCCTCCTCCTATTCGGCTTGCTCCTACTTTCTGCTCATTTAACCTCCCTAGCCGTTCATTTCTTTCTGGTTTTATATGTCTAAAAGCGGTACATTTTCATGAAAATTTATTTCACAGTATAATATAATTGTATGAGTATAATAAAGTTTAAAACACAAAATCATGTAAAAATAATAAATTGAATAAATTAAAAAATCTAAATATTTTAATTTTTTTTTTTTTAATATCCACTTGTATTTGCTTGCTTTCATTTAATACAACTGCTCCACCTAGTGGAAGAAGTGAGAATGGTACCTGATACTAAACTAATAGCTGTACCCTTCAAATTGCCTATTTCCAGTTTGTATAAAATGATAAAACATGCACTTATGTTGTATAAATCAATTTGTTAATTATTTAAAAATATAAGCCTAGTGTTTATTAAATACATACACATACACATAGAAAGAAGGAGAATCAATTATAAAAAAAAAGAATATATATATTCACGCACCCCACTCTGAGATTCTGTGTCACTCAGGGGACGGGATGGTCCACTCTCTCCAGGTGAAGGAGGAACTTCAGGATCAACAGCTCGTAGAGTGCCATCCTCTGATACCTGGGATTTCTCAGTAAGCTTTTCTATAGCTAAGCAAAGACAGGAAAAAAAACTTTTCAGGATTAGTATTCCAGAGAACAAGTACAAGTACAAATTTGACGCGGAGTACACTTAAGCTCAAAACTATTTCTTTTTTTATAACATTTTTTATTTTTGAAAAAGTTTTAACAATATACAGTAACAATAACATAACTGAGAAAGGGAAACAGTTTAGGATATACAAAAACAAAATACTGCACATTCCACAGAAATACCAAGAAAAAGAAAAACTGTGGGGAAACTAAACATATAGCACTAAATCAACAATATGATATACAATAAAAGTGAGCATTGATAAGGGAGCTGGTAATGTGCATGAAAATGTATAACGGCGCCAAGCCCAAGGCAGAAATCCACCGTTTAATCCAGGCGTTTAAACTCCGGAGTTTCTCGTTAATAAATCTAACCTCCCAATACAGCATTAAATTTCTTCTGTATACCTCTTAAGCTGCGTACACACGTGCAATTTTTGTCGTTGGAAAGGATCTTTCACTATCCTTTCCAATGACAAAGGACTACACGATGCATGAACGGTGCTGTACATACAGCACCGTTCTGCTCCATGGAGAGGGGAGGGGGTAGAACAACGGAGCGGCACCCTGCTGCGCGCTCTCCCCCTTCCCTTGCATTAGGATCGGTCGTCGTTCATCGTTCGTGGATCTGCCAGGA
>NW_027321275.1:0-2348 GCF_032062135.1 Pyxicephalus adspersus | reverse complement strand
GGTTGCAACATACTTTTAAAAAGAATAACATTTCTATACCCACTGTATGTCTTGGGAATGCCACTAGACAAATGTCCCACCAGGTCTTTATGTCCATCATGATCATTGCAAAGGCAAATGACGGTATCACATTCGACCGAAGGAGCCTCTGTTGAAGTTTTAGCCATGGCCTAGTGATGTGGAGTGCAGAAGCAAAAAATTTGAGCGAAAACTTGCCATTGGAGTCTTTCATTAGAGACTGAGGATCGAGTTTGATTCCATGGTTGGGCCCTTTGTGTTGCAACTTACAGGACAGGAAGGGAAGTAAATTTTCCCCATTGAAATAAATAGCACCCCCTGCCTCATACACACACAAAACTAGCAAAGAATTTAACTATTTCCTAATGGTGATGGTCACTCAAGTGAAACCATTTTGTGAACTAAATTATATTCTGAACTAAAATAGAAGTTTTAAAGTCCTCCTGTATCACTGTCTGTATTAGTCTGTCATTTGCAATCCCTATTTAATGTACAGCGCTGCGTAATATGTTGGCGCTATATAAATCCTGTTTGATAATAATAATAATAAAATGAACAGCTATAGATAAAGGATATACACAGTTAACAATTTCTGTAATTATTCCACTGGAGATGAATTACACATGTAAGTTCTAGCCCTGGTCTACCAACTCATAACGACTTACATATAATACATCACTATGGCACACATGACATTTTTGCTGAAGAATATTTTTATGCAGTGTGCCACAATAATGATTTTTAACCTAAGTGTATCCCTTCTTCAGGTAGAAAAATATAATAATTAATATGATGTCATTAGCTAAATGTAGGCCTGGTATTTTATTCTTGTCATCTCTTTATTTTATAAAGAGTTAGAACATTTATTAGCCTTATGCTAATATAAAGTAATTTTTGACTAAGGGAAATAATATAAAAGAAAATCTTTAGACTGTATTGAATTTTCAAGAATAATCTGTATTTGATTAGCTATAATTCTTAAAGCAAACTATTTTTTTTAAATATCACTACAATTATATTATTTCTAGCACACCTAAAAAAAAATTCAAGCTTCATCAAAAATTGATAGAATGTGTAATAATTTGCAATGCACGCCAGTTTGCAGTTCAGTGGTACAATTTTCTTTCCATTTTAGTGTGTTGCCAGCAATGATTTTTCCATACTTGACATAATGCCAAAGTCCTTTTCATTGCATACATTGGATTAGTACTCAGTCTGTAGACAAGACTTACCAAGATCCTCCCCTCACTATAATCAACTATATATGTATGTGCATATTCTTCAAAAAGTTCTAATTCAGCAAATTTTACACCTATTCCAAACTGTATAGACAGGCTGCTGACACATCTATTCGAACTTCTTATGCTTCCTATTCCTGGAGTCTAGGAAATGAACCATAATTTAGCAATGTTAGCTTTATCCAATACACAGGCACCTTTTTGATGTTTTTACATCAAAATAATTCAGTTGAATTGGTAATATTTTTAAAATAACCTTACATTCTTTGAAGATCAGTCAAAAGTGCATTTGACCGAAAAGGGGTTGCACCACATTCCCAAGCAATTCCATCATTCCTTGTTAAGTGGAATTCAAACTTGAAAAGGAAGAGGCAGCACTGGAATGTTTTTATGTACTCTGCAGCAATATCTGTTGCCAAGGTTCTTTCTAACAATGGTAGTACAGTGATCTCATTGGTCTTCCGCTTCTCTCATCATATCCTGGGAAAAGACATGACTTGGGTAGCTCGGACCTTCTAGCCAATGTTTTATCACCTCATCAGAACCTCCACCTCCTTCGGACCCCTCATCTGCTTGCCAACCACTCCCCCACCATTAAATACCCAAACACCAAACTTGGATTTAAATTGGCTGGCAAGCAGTCATTTATTTAACCATCATTAAATATATTACTATTCAAGTAATTAACCTCCCTAGAGGTAACCCCGAGTGTGACTCGGGTTAGAAAAAAGTTGATACAAGTGGTAACCCCGAGTCACACTCGGGGTATGTAAACCTATGGAAGGGTAAATAGAGCCTTACCTGATCCGCTGGTGTCCCACGACGTCCAGCGCCGCGTTCTCCGTCTTCTTTCTTCTTCCTTCTTCCTGCTTCTGCATCCGATGAGTCACCAGGGAGTTCCCGTTGACATCCGTGCGTGTACGTTGCCGACGGCGTGGGGCGGGGCGGGGCGGGAAATTCAAAATCCATTTGTTTTGCATTCAGTACAAAATAACTGTATTGAATGCAATACATTGGATTTTTATGTGTAAAAGCAGTACATTGTTTTCAAAAACATTTATTTTACACTATATATAATAGTATGAGTATAAT
>NW_027321274.1:0-2348 GCF_032062135.1 Pyxicephalus adspersus | reverse complement strand
TTTTTTTTTTTTTTGCTTCAGGCCTGCTTTAACTTTCTACATATATTTGTCTACAACTATGTATGTTTTGAATTTGTTAATATTCTGTGTTGGAGCAAAATAGGCCATGATTTAGATTGAGTTCATCTCAGTCCAAATGTAAAAATAAAAATAAATAAAAACAAAAATAAGACCAAAATAAAAAATTAAATGCCTTCTGCCCTTTCACTTAAATAAAATATGGAAATTTTGTGGCAATGACAAACACTGAAGATTATTTATCCTTACCTAAGATATTTCCCAAACAATAATAATGGCTATACAAGTTAAAACCTTGGTGCCAATGGGTAATAATGTGCATTTAGATCTAAACAGTATTTTTTCTGTTTGATAATATATCTGTATAACGGAATACACAGCAGAGGGTATGTCCTTTGCGCCAAAAAGTGTCCTTTAGGGATCTGAGCAATATGTGCTCCTGAAGGTTCCACACCTGGCCTGAAATACATTCCTATTATCCACAGTCTTCTCCAAGAAGCAATGAACGGTGTGTGTATTTGTATGTGTGTTAAAGGATTTCCTACATCCTTCGAGTGGTATACATGTCTTCTCTTTTTTTTCTGGTGCTTTTGTCATTACCGTCAAACCATTTATCCTAATAACCAGAAGCCAAGGATCTCACTGTGTGCAGACGTCAGTGGTAAAAGGAACAGAGAGTTCTTGTCCTTTGGATGTTTGCACTTTGGAAGTAAGAAATGAAGAGTGCTTAGAAAAACACCACTGCCTGCTGAGGAGAGCTGCCTGCCTTCGGCCCTGGTTTTGTTAACAGTTTGAAGATTTTAAATTCTTAATATGTTGGTTCAATTTCAATTTGAAATGTCAATTGGGTAGGGTTGCATTCTGCTCTTTTTTTCTAATGCTTGAGAATTATACATTCAGTTCTAGCAGTAGTCTTTTTTTAAGGCCATTTCTACTAAGTTTTTTGTTAGTAAGCGTTTTGATGAATTTATGACGGATGCTCAGTGGTAAAACAAGACTGCATGACCATATGAAGTACTAATTTGTTCAAAATTGTCATCTTAGTTTTATGGGGTTGCTGTCAAATTGACATACATAATGGCTTCTCTGAGGGGGTCTAATTTATTAAAGCTCTCCAGGGCTAGAGAGGATACACTTTCATAAGTAAAGCTGGGTGATACAGCAAACCTGGATCATCCAGCATCACTGATGAAAGTGTATCCTCTCCAGCATTAGTAAATCAGGCCCATAGACTCCAGTGGTGAGAGAGACACTTATCCACTTTCACTCACCTGTCCAAGCCAAGAAAAAGCCGTAACGTTGGTATCTAACGTATCCTTTCAGTTAAATAGGAAGTATAGAAGTCCACATTTAGGACAAATTTTAAATTAAAAAAAGATATCCTGTAATCTGAAATTCCTTTACATGTCAGACTGTAAGACAAAATAACAATGTATGGCCAGGATCCAGCCACCACTCGGTTATGTGATCAATGCCAAGTTATTGTTAAAAGCCAGGATTACTGTTACTAGCCAGTTCTTCCTAAATGGCAGTCCAACATATTTCTTTAGGACAGATCATGTGATCATTAATCATATGACTCAACATTGATCAGCTTCCTTTATTTTATTGATTCTGGTGAATGAATAGCTGTGTCCTTAAATACCCAATGCAAAGTATATGCATTACAATCCACTGAATATTACAATATTGTAAAAAGTATCAATTGGGGTGCTTCTAGGGTACTCTACAGAGGGTCCCCAGTAACCTGGAGTAATCAAAAATGTATAGAATGAATGTGCAGCATAAAAAACAGATTCTAATCAGCATTTTGAATTACATCACCCTTCCAGGGTACACCTTCTATGTTAAGGTCATGTGACGCAGGTATGAAATCAATGAGTGAAATGCTAATACACCTGTAATATTGTTTTAAATCTACTTATTGTACCTCAATCTGCATTTTTGAGTCTAAAACCAAAATCTAGAGATTGTTTTAGATGAGAAACGTAAGGTTTCTGTAAACAGCTCTCTGCAACTTTTTTTCTCACTGTCTACTGGAAGTGTCTAAAATAGTTTAAGTCTAGGTAACACATTTATCACTAGGTAACAGTTTTTATTTTGTTTTTTACAGTTTGGATAGAAAAAGTAAGGACTGAGCCCCTCGTCAGGTTTTTATTTTGCTGTCTCTTTCCCTATTAAAGGGATCTGGCTCCAGAACAAAAACCAAGGTTATTTTCAATGGTGAGAACTCTCAGTTTGAGGGATTTTATTTATTTATTTATTTTTCAGGTGTAAAGTGTTAGCCATATGTGGTCTGGCCTCAGAATAGTCCCTAGTACCAACATAAA
>NW_027321273.1:1108-2350 GCF_032062135.1 Pyxicephalus adspersus | reverse complement strand
GACACATATTCTGTCAGGAAGCAATGTAGTTACTGCCAATAAAGATTTAAAGTTTGCCATTACTCAAGGGGAAGAAAAGGAATAGCTTGCCACTTTTTGAAAATTCTAGTAAACTAGCTGACTCCTTGGCTTGCAGTGCTTTGTCTGAGAAATCTGTGTAAAGTCAGAAGTCCTATTCTGCATTACCCTACAAAGTAGTGAGTTGTCATAAGGCTTCCACCGGCTATGCTGCACAGTGTAGTGCGACTGAGATTATGCCACTTGGAGCATGATTTATGTTGCATGAACCCTAGGATGGTTTCTCTACAAGGCTGTTGGCTGTGAAGGCTTAATGGAACCTGGACAGAACTGTTATTCATTCTGGGGTAGTGATGGTTGTAAAAGTTATAATTAGAATCTGCTGATGTCCAAGGAAACTGGCCTTCATTTTATCTCCCATGCCTCCATAAATAGCTAGGTTGTGGCTGGGGAAAGCCTGAGGACAAGGTCTCTTTGCTTGCTAAATATCAATAAAAAAAAATATATTCTCATGGAATAGAATTGTCCCTCAAAATTTCGGTATGCCTACTAAAACATTAGGCAGCAGAACATTTCTTGGCTGCCCCTTTGCATAGGATATATACAGGCTTAGTAGGTTGTGTCTGATAATTGGGAATAAATGCAGGGCTGTGGTGTCGGTAGATAAACCCTCCGACGTCTCAGTTTCTGGTACCTCCGACTCTGTATTTGTTATGCTAATGTATTTTCCACGTTGATTGAAGGAAGGCAACATACACACCATTTAACCACAGAACTACTGGCTAGGAAGCTGATGCTCTACTGTAGTCAGTAGTTCTATGGTCAGTTTAAACAAAAGATGAAAACCAATGTTTTTTTTTTTGTTTTTTTTTGTTTTTATCAAGTGGCTATATAAAGCAGTAGCATAGCAAGGATAAAAATCAGGAACTTTACCAGTTTAAAAAAAGTGAACCACATTCTTTGGTAGTTTTAAAACAAACACAAAGCCTAACTATATGAACAAGAACAAAAGCTTAAAAACCTAAAACAGTTTATCTATTAAATTGGAATATAGTTGTAGAGTAGAATAGCTGTCAAATGTAATCCGAAACAATTGCTTCTGCCAGATCCTTTCATACAATCTCCTAAATAGTTACGGTTCCAGCCACGTCACTAATAATCTCGGGATAACCAAGGATGGCTTTTTCTACAGTCAGTTTTAATAAGCGATCATACTTTTAATTT
>NW_027321273.1:0-1082 GCF_032062135.1 Pyxicephalus adspersus | reverse complement strand
CTCCTTTGACATTTTCTGGTCGCTCACGCGTATGTAACGTCGCTTTACTGTTGAAAGTTCCATTTTGTCCAAGCAATAATCAAAGTCTAATTCTTAATTTGAAGAGGATTTGATCCTGAGTTACCAGTTCTTAGAGCTTCATCCAGTGGTGGTGTTTCAGGTAGTAATCCTTTCATGCGAACTGCTACATCATAGAGGGGCTTTTTTTGCAGTAGAAGTTACAATTCCATCAGCTACTAACCCTCCACTTTTGTTCAGGCAATATATCAAGCTCTTCCATTTCAAGAAGAATTTTACCAGGTGTTTAAATCTTCAGTTTGCAAACTCTTGTTGACAGTAAAAGGGTTAGAAAGTAGATTTTCCAGTGCTTTACTTGTGTCCACTAAAAGAAAGTCTTTTAGTTCAAGCAAACGCTTTACCATCAAATAAGTGCTTCCCCAGTGTATTGTTTGATCCAAAATGGCTCCTTTTCCTGCACGTCTTTTCAAAATGGCATCTGTTTTAGGGGCCCTGGCTGCAACAGTTACTTGCCTTAATTTGCCAATTGGAGTAGCTGCATGACCATCTTTTAATCTATCTCTTATTGGAAGTTGCAGAGTATGAACAGCACAGTGTATATTTTTAATAGTAGTACGCTTAGTTGCTTCTTCAATAATGTTATCCAAAATGTCACTATTCTCTTGGATTTCACTTTCTCCAATACTTGCAGAACTGTCTTCCTTTAATATCTGTTACTTTCTTCATTTTCTCAAATGTGCTCAAGCATTATCTGTGACAATACATGGAATCTGTTCCTTTTTAATTTCAAAATCTTCTAGAACATCCTCCACTAACTTCTGAAGATAGTTACTGGTGTGATGTGCCTGGGTGTCCTTTACTCCCAAGGTTTGCGTTGTTTTATTTTCATCGAGAAATCTAACATTATTACCAAAATAATTGACTCTGTGACGTGTGCATGCATCAGTTTTTATGAAGACAAAATGTCCCTTGAGACCTTTTAGTGGTTCTTCCTTTTTACATTTGGCCTCTTCAATTAAAGGTTTTCATATATTTTCTCTTTCCAGGGAAACACCAATTTTTTT
>NW_027321272.1:0-2351 GCF_032062135.1 Pyxicephalus adspersus | reverse complement strand
TTCCTAAACAAAGTTTACCTATAGGCACTGTAAAAGCTTTTCAGAATAGATTACTTTTAAGAAACGAATAACATTTATATTCTAAGTGACTATTTTCTCCATAAAGCTGTCCATATTATGTCATCACTGGATAAATACATGATAATAACAATACAATCTAAAGGAGATTTTTTTTCTGTACAGCTAAAGGATACTAAAAATAGTCACTTTTCAACCTCCTTGAAATGTCCCTGTAAAAATGCACAATATAATAAAACTAGCATAGCATAAGTCAATAGACTGGCAGATGTATCAATTAAGTTTTTATGGTTACTGTATTTTGTTCATGTGTCCTGAATTGATTCTCAAAGGCATTTAAGGAGTTTCTGCATACTAAACATAATTGGTATCACATTTTAATCTACTTGGACAACAGTAAAAAAGGGTCCAACCTTTTATACTTTCTAGTAGCAGGTAATGGAAAAAACATTGGCAATAATTGGCATTTCCAAAAAATAATTTAAACAGTTGTCAGACATAAAAAAACTGCTTTATTAGGAATTTGTGCACTAAATATTGGTTAATTTAGTATTCACTTAAACTAAAATGTACTTTTTTGCCCTAATAAAGTCGTTCTCTGACAAATTTACTGGTAAATGAAGAGTGTGTATGTAAACACTTTATTGTTACATAATTTTGCATAATGTAAATTGTTTTGTTTCTAAAACATATCTGTTGTAAAGAGAAAACACCTTGACTAAGTATATCATTGTATATAACATTATCTGAACAACTACCTAACTATATACAGGCTGAGTGTCTTGAATTACTATCTTGAGCACACGTGTATTTCTAAGGCAATAATTTTGCCGTTTTCTCCTTATCTTTCTATTCCCAATTGTACTTTTCAAGTTAACACCATCTGCTCTTTGGATTTTATTTTAAACCTTTAAGATTGTTGAATACCGGTTAGGAATGCAGAGACCGCAGCACTGTATATTTCCTACTAGCATGTGCCTGTTTGTTCTTTCAACAAATATTACAATGCACCTATTGAACAGAAAATAATAAACAATTGAGGAAAATATATATTTATTTCTGCTGCTTTATTGGGCTATTGAGAAAAATTGCAATTTTTATTTTTTTTATTATGTAAATGCATTGGGTTTATATTGACCAAAAGGAATGCAAAGTTTTAGGATAGTCATAATAGTGTTTTCAAACTTTGTCTGAAATTTAAAGTATCATATTAGAAAAGCTTTTACCTGTTCTTGTTTATGCTGGCATATAACTACAATAACTTTTTCTGCACCAAAATACATATTTTGGAGTGAATGAATTAACCGGTGTACTGGTGATTTAACAGGTTTACAGGAAATGGCACTAGTGGAAACATGTTGCATGAGTAATTGTGACAATCACTGGATACTTTTGATCCCAACGAATTCTGGTGTACTTCATATCTGCAGGAGGGCAGACATGACATATTATACAGGGGCATTCTTTGTCTAGTGAGACGTATCTACTACCCCAATAACCAGTTGTAACTGTGTATATGATTATGTTTTGTTTTGATTGCATATCTGTGGTATTTTCCGCATACACATAAATGTAAGTATGTGGATACACTTTGTTGTATTTTATGTGACTTAAACATTGAATACAAATGTATTATTATTTAGGCCCAAAACACCCACTTCCTCTTTACTTCTACTATTCTTCTTCCCTTTTCTTCTTTTGTTTCCAATACATGGACAGTTGTCATGTCATAACATGAGGTTTCTGTCAGGGTCATCGGGCACTATTTAAGTTAAAGCTCTATACTTACTAATTACAATAATGAAACATAAAAAGTCTAAAATACCATACAAATTTAGAATTCAGCTTAACAAATCAATTAATTTAGTGTTGTATATTGTAACTAGTTTGTTACTAATGTCAAAAAATGTCTTTGATTTGTGCCTTGGCAAGGCTTTTTATTCCATTCCTGTAGGTCACAGTGGGCTGTTTCTTGTTCCTAGTAACCTCTCCTAATTCCACCAATTGCACTTTATTTCCGCCAACTGTCTCACCCAAAATTAACCTTAATTTCCACTTTAGTGAGAGATTGGGTTGTGTAGGAAACAAGTAGGGCAGACTGACATAATACTTTAGAACAGGATAGGTCTTTCCATCATACATAATATTGGGCACCAACCTTTTATTGTGCTCCAAATTTAGCGCAATGCCATTTTTTTTATTCTTGGATAAAGTAGGGAAAGGTTAGACCCCTTACCACCTCCACCACCACCACCACTCACACACACTTTATTTGTCCTGGTGAACCTTATTGTGAGGGGAAATCAAAACAATCAAACAATTTAGCTTTAGAG
>NW_027321271.1:0-2351 GCF_032062135.1 Pyxicephalus adspersus | reverse complement strand
AATGGTACAATATAACCAGAATAAATTTTAGGATTCTTTTAAATAGCTCTGATTCTTTTCCCTAAAGGTTACAATTCTGTAAAGGACTTACTGGTTTTACAATGGTAGTTATGTTTATGCCTTGGGAAGATTTATCTTGTCTAAATGCATCTCGAAGTTCATCAGGACAATCATACGCAGCCCAGTCTTCTGCATTTGAAGGTAAGGCATCAACAGGTCCTTTCCGCTTAGGCTTTTCCTTAACTGTCGCTGGCTGTCAAAAAAACATTGAGAGACAGCATATCTAAATCATGTAAACCGCCTCTATCTTCTAAACCCAAAACTTGTTTTGAACAGAAAAGGAATTATGTTTTTTTCTTTTTATCTGGGTCTCAATCGGCAGGCAATTCTCTTTTTGATATTTGCCCATAGAACAAATGTCCCTATTGGAATATTTCCACCCTATTTTTGTTTGAGGTGACAAAGGCATGAGGACAAAAAGAGAGGTTTACACTTACCAGTGGAGACAAAATCAAAAGCCCCCCCCCACCACCAAAAAAAAACAACCCAAAACTAGAAAAATAAACTACCACTTCTATAGTAAAGACATCCATTTTAAATTAACTCAGGTAAGCATATTACTGACTGGCACTGTTTACTACTACCATATAATGCTGATCAGTATGTCTTTTTACATGGTATACAGTCATTGGCGACTTTAGCTCCTCACACTTTATTATCTATTAATAAATTATCTAACATTTATTATTTATATTCCTTCTGTATCATGTCCCCTAGCTGTTTTATTAATTTTTTGGAATTCATGGACAGCATGCTGATTATACCCTGATCTCCTGAAACATTAAAACCATTGATAGTAAAGTGGCCTGTTAAAAGGATGGATTTATTAAGCAGCAGGCAAACAGCCGGTTTTTGAAACTATGATGACTAAATGCCAGGATCAGAACATCTCTAAAGTTATAGATCTTGTGGTTGTTCCTAGTATGCAGTGGTTAGTACTTGCCACAAGTGACCCAAAGAAGGACATTTGGTGATCCAACAATAGGATCATGGGCGACCATGATCTCATTTCTGTCATTTGAAACCACCACCACTTCCCACCACTACATATCTCCCATCCTATTGTGTGTGAAATTCCCCCACCTTCTAGATTGTAAGCTCTTTGGGGCAGGGTCCTCTCCTCCTGTATCACTGTCGGTATTAGTCTGTCATTTGCAATCCCTATTTATTGTACAGCGCTGCCTAATATGTTGGAGCTATATAAATCCTGTTTATTAATTATAATAATAATTCTGCAAACTACAAGTGGCTGTATGTAGTAATTATACTACACAAATGCATAGTATATTGGTAAAAACATCAGACTATTCTTTTGCTCCTACTGTTACTGCTGCGTTTTCTTTTCATCAACTATTTCTCTATATGATTTAATATAAAGCTATTGTATTATAGTTATAGTATTGTTATTGTTTCCTGTAAATGTCTACACTGTTTAGACATTCAAAAGCCCTGATATTGAAGCTGTAAGCTGCCATCTTGGATGTGATATCAACATCCCTAGCAGACCTAAGTGACACATAATATTCCCCTTTTCTTCTACAACAGGTCTCCAAGGTTTTAAAGAGTGGACAAATAAAGGAACTAGGCCAGCAAATGCAAAAAAACGTTAGATACTCCTAGAAGAGAGGCATGCACGGAGGGAGAAAGCTGTTCAAGGAAATTGACTCTTACTAAAGAAGTTAAATGTTTTCAGCAAATTCAGATTATATTGTTAGATATATATTTAAGTAAGTAAAAACTAGATTACTGAAAGAAAAAAGAGCTGCATTTCTAAAAGGAAAAGCAAGCATTTACAATCTGTTGTTTCTGTGGTAATGTACATATTTTTAGGTGGCAAGGCCTTCTTTATGACTAGATACTGAAGGGCAAGTGTCAATAACACTATATAAATAAATAAGTCTAAGCATTCATTTATCAAGGTTCCTTCTAAAATTCGGACTTCGGTAATCATCCTGTGCATTCAGTCACATACACATTACCTCGCTTGTTTCATTCTTTCCTTTTTCTTTACGAGATGATGCAGATTGTGGATTTTGAACAGAGACAGGATTTTTCTGTAATGATTTCATGAAAGAAGCTGCTGCAGGCAAAGATACCTACAGTACAAAGATACGTCAAATGTCTTTAGAAATAATGGATAAGAACAGCCTGCATTATTGACACTGGAACCAATAAAAACAGTATTTGAATGAAAAGTTATTCTCCCAAACAGATTGGGCCTGATTTAATAAAGCTCTCCAAGACTGGAGAAGATATACTTTCATCAGTGAACCTGGGTGATCCAGCAAACC
>NW_027321270.1:0-2353 GCF_032062135.1 Pyxicephalus adspersus | reverse complement strand
GTTTTTTGCCTTACATGCACAGATCCTAAAAGAAATCACTGAACAGTCAATTCCTAAGATATATGTTAACATAATATTGAGAGGTGCAAATTGGATAATAGTGTCATCCGTCTGCTGCAAGTGTGAGAAATAATTTTCTCTGTCACCTCTCATACAAGCATGAATGTCTTATGGACTCTGGAGCTGTGTGTCAATCAAAAGGGAAGAAACTTCCCCCAGAGTGACGTCCCGATGCCAGAACCTGCTCATTCTCCCATTCCTGGTCTGAGCCTGCGATGGGAGAGTGGTGGATTGTGTCCAGAGACACAACTCGCCCACTGCCCTGAGCCTGCGATGCATACAGGAGACATAGTCTGCGGCTCTGGCCGGTGCACCCCCCCAAGCGGGGTCCTTCTCCTGACCCTGCATCGGCCAGAGCCATGGACCACCAAAATTTTCTTGCGGACCACAGGTTGGGGACCACTGTATTAGAGGACAGTATAAACAGCAACAGCCTAATGGTATATCTACCTGTAGTGCCAAACATGGAATGCACCTATTGGACTGGAATGCTCATGTGATGATTCTTAAGAACCTACTGCCCCCAAACAAAACATTGTACCCTAGTCCTTTTCCAGCCTGCTCAAGCAGTTATGACTCTCAGCAATATTCAATGTCCCCGGTATGCGTATTTATGCTCAGGTGGGTGCTGGGTCTGTTTAACAGAATGGGATGTGGTATAAGAGGTCCCCCAGCAAAACAAACTCCAGCTCTGGAACACCTGTCACGTTTCCAGGACAGTACAGGTTCCCAGTAGCCTATTTTCTGGGATGTGCCAAGTGCTAAACTTTGCAGTTTTTAAAACACCTCAGGCTCCTGGTGCTTCTCAGTGCCAGGTTATTATTATTAAACAGAACTTATATAGCACCAACATATTACAAAGCGCTGTACATTAAATAGGGGTTTCAAATGACAGACGAATACAGTCAGTGACACAGGAGGAGAGGACCTTGCTTTAAAGAACTTACAATCTAGAAGGGTAGATAGAGGGGGAGGCATGTGATTTGAGGGGAGAGAGGCAGAACAGGAGTCAGCATATATAGCAAGCAGCAAATTTCTGAAGGTATACAATGATGCTCCAGCCACCTTCGAGGCCTAAATGGTATGGTTTTACTACATATGTACTGGGCATAGATTACAGTCAATTGGTACTAGGGATGAAAGAGAATGTCTCTGAGATTCTCGCGAAAATGTCCTCGAACTTCCGATGGGTCCGGTGAACCAATTTCGCGGACCCATCAGAAGATCGAGGAAATCATTACAGGATGATTCCCATGGCTGCATTCATTCATGATGAGCACAGCCGTGGTACTCCTCTGTTCTTGGATAGAGAATCTCTATCCAAGAACACATACTACAGGGCTCCAAGAGCACAGCTCCGCTCCCCTAATTGCTCTTACAGGTCCCAAACAATTTGATCTTGACAGCCGAATTTACACAGGCCGTTCTCGCTTACATGTTTGGTAAGCGAGAAGGACCCGATTCACCAAATTTAAAAATCTTGCTCGCTCTTTCCTAATTTTTACATTATGCCCCTTTTATTCTGGGCAGCCATATCTCAACAAGGGAGATCTCAAAATACTAAGCACAAGCTTTTTTGACAACGATACAGATATTTAGCAAAATATGTACATCTAGCAATGGATTCCACTTGTAGCTGGGTAAGATTAGATGATCCCAAATTTCTAATTGCACCTGCCTTACGGGTCCTCCTTAAAGCGATATGGGCATTGATCACTCTTTCTGGACTCCTTTTGGCAAGCCCCATAGCACTCTTTGGGGAGCTTAACCAGCAGTACTTATTTCCTAATGCAGAGAAATGATCTCCCTGACCTGACCACTGCATTACCTGTAATGAGAACCTGTGAGGTATTTTGATGTTTATACTAAAGTGAAATTTTATATATTTTTACCTTGTGCTTTTGTCAGGCTTTGCATATGATAGTTTTGTTTTAAGATTTTCCAGTAAAATATTCATATTTTTAGGAATTTTTTTCCATTTATTTTTCAATCTGTGTATATTTGGGCTAGAATAATTTACATCAGATGCATGTATACAAAATCTATGCCTTTTCCTATAGGACAATTACTATCCTACTAAGTGAAGAGAACACTATTTCTTTGCAATGTATTTATTTTTACTAATGTAATTGTCAAGCCTCTCTGCTGCTTAAAATGAGCTTTTATAGTACATAAAATCTGTAGAAATGGAATTGGGATTTTTTAAAAAGAAGTGCAATATAGAAATCATAGAGTTACATTCTAGACAGCCACTATTAAATACATATTCATATTCTAGCTAATGACTTTATTT
>NW_027321269.1:0-2353 GCF_032062135.1 Pyxicephalus adspersus | reverse complement strand
ATTTTCATCTCCTTTCATATCATATATCTGTATTCTACCTGTTTAACTTTACCTGGAGTATATCTTTGTAATGTTTCTATAACAGATGGAGAAATTTCGGAACACCTTATGCAGTATGGAATGTGAGGTCCCTCTGAAGATGGAGAACAACTATCGCCCCACCCAACCGCTGCATGGAAGAGAAGTCAGAGCATCCTTTGATTAAATCTTGCATTGATTTGCACAAGATAATAACATTACAAATACAAGGAAGAGCAAATTATTTTATATAAATGTCTATTAAAGGACAAATAGGTTGAAAATGATACATTGATGTTTGCTGTTGGCTGTTCTCAAACATTCAAAGATATTTGGCTGGTATCAAGTTAAAAGCAAGGCAAGATTTTATATACTAAAAACAATCCATATAAACTGTGCAATACATAAAATGACACTGTTGTGGCTTTATTATTTTTCATTGTATTATCATATTTTAATTTGTTTATTCGGATAGTTTTCATATAACTAGCAAACTATAAAACAACTAAGAAAAATTAAGTAACTGTAACCCAAATGTTTATAGCTGCCCATGCAGGAGTTTGGATTGACATCTGAGAATTAAATTCTGTCCTATTAAATGTAATATTTTTTTGCGGGGGTGGGTGGTTCAACATGAAAATATAACCTTTAAACATGTTTTTATTCTAATTTTCACTACCATTTTAATTTTTTGTGTTTCTTCACTTTTGGCCCTGAAAGAGTTTGTCTTATTCTGCCTGTAAAATCCTTCAATTAGGAATGTCTTTTTTTAAATTTACTTTTAATAAAAGGCCCCCTTCCCGCCTTCTTGGTCTCGTGTAGTCAATTTGACAATGTGATAGTTTCTTTCCCCCATCTTTCTCCTACCCATATAGTATAGCCTATGTAAATATCTGTTTATATATCCATGTTGATATGGATAGTAAATGTAATCCTGTAGCACAACTTCAACCCAAGTTATAGAATTGAACGGATCAGTACACATCATTATAATTCCCATGGGATAGAGTACACCATTCTGGTGCCACATCCGATAGTATACATTAAATTTTACAAAATCAGAGAAAGAGGCACCCTACAAAACTTCAAGTCACACCACTTATAAAGTTAAAACTATATAAATATTAAATTAAATACTTAAAAATTGTTGCATTGTAATAAATAGCATACACATAATTATCTCATCTGCGTTTCACAGATTTTGCTTCTTCAGGAAAACTGAGATGATATTTTAACTACAACTAAAACATACTTAAATTAAATCAACAATCACCATTATTACACTAATTTAATTTTACTCTAAAACAATGTGTGGCTCATACTTTATAATCAAAAACATAATCCCAAACCATACTTTTCAAGGACCACAGACAACTTTGATGGCACCCTATATCAAGTTAATCAATTCTAAGAAATGTCAAAATTATGAATTTTAACAATCTAATATAATTTCTTCTTGGCTACCAACTTACTTGTCATACCATTAGGTGCAGTACACAAATCCAATTATATCATAACTCAAAAAACCCCCCAAAAAATAAGTCATTTTTTTAGTTGGATTGATATAAAGTTTATTAGTCAGTTTACATGAAGATATTACTAATACCTGTAAGCAGAAAGAAGTGGGTCATCCCTCAGTTACTTTCTTTAATTTACTGGGTGTTAACAACCATTCTCATATAATATATTGTGATTAGTAATTATCCTATTAGGGGTTAGTGTCATAGTTATTGCATATTGTAATGCTCTTTCCAGTGGAACTACATGGTTATGATGTATTATCCTTTCAGTTTCAAAAAAAACAGTACAAACATGCTTAGTTATATGTCCAGCACCACCATAAGCGTTGCATCACTAGCAGCTTTCCAACAAGTAAGGTCCTAGCTACAGCTAAAGTACAAACACTGTTGCAAAAACAAATACAGTTTAGAGTCACAACACATTCTCTTAAAAAGTTAATGGTCAGAAAGCGTCTATAATTGGTACTAACAGTACTTCATCTAAGTTTTCCATTGCTGATCTGACAAACCCGAACTACTGGTCCTGTAAGATTAAAAGGCTCAGAGTACATTATCCCTCAGCACAGATAATGATCACAGTACACATATGCAAATATGAAACTGCAAAAAAGAGGGAGGTGAAGAAAACACATGACAGGGCCAATTTTAACAATAAACTATAGGTAATAAAAAACCCTAATACTAGACTAACCTGATGAAAAACCAACACAGGCAGGGCTTTGTAACTTGCATATTAGAAGTGATGGAATGCCTGAGAGCTATAGGGGAATAAAATAAGCATTGTCATGAGATTCTTGTTATAGCCCTTGATGCTT
>NW_027321268.1:0-2353 GCF_032062135.1 Pyxicephalus adspersus | reverse complement strand
AATTTATTAACCCACCTAATTTCTTTCTTCAGGAGTAGGGGAGCCAGTATTAAGTCTGTTTTTTCTTCTGGGTCTCTGCTGCCCCCCATTCTCTCCCCTCCCACAGTTTAATGTCTAAATCCAAATTCATAAAGGGACTACGATCTGGTCTTGTTGAGCTGTGGGATTCGTAGAGCTTTTCCCACAAGCCCCTTTAATCAGAATTACACTGTCATTAATATTCATAAAGTCAGCAGGAACTCTCATGGACTGACAGAGAACTCCTTGCCCCTCCTCCCCCACGGCTCAGGAGCTTTATTAAAAGCATCTTAAAAAATTAATGGAGTTTGTCAAAGTTAGTAAGAAGTACAGTGTTAGTAGAAGGAGGTGTTGAGTCGTGTTGCTGTTCGTTGGCCACTTGCAGAGGATATGGGCGGTCATTTAGAAGCATTTACATGCATCGGCACATCAAATTTCAAAATTGAATAATAATAAGCAGCCTTTCCCAGTAATTAAACTGTACAAGAGAGGAATAAGAAAACAAGACAATGACATAGAAGGATGCTGGGAATGTGACTGACATCCTAAGTTGGAAGCAATGTCTTTAACCCTTACTATGCACAACAAATACATAGCTGATGAAGGCAGTGAAATAAGGTTTAATTCACCAGGAAATGGACTATATAGCAAGGGTTCATGGTGATCGTGTGTGACAGGGGACTACTTCTCTGGTTCTTCAATGGACATCTTTTTCAGATAGAAACCCTAGAGCAGTGTCTCAACCAGGATTTCATGGAAACCCAGGATTCCTTTAGAGGTCAATTAACACTGACACCAATGATCTTTTTGGCTTTCTGTATGGGAGACATTCTTCCCACTGACATCCAAGCTATTGTACTGTAAGCCTGGATGTAGTAATTATAGCAGGTATTCCCAGAGATCTGAAAATTATCCACCATGGAAAAATATTTGGGAAAGGATTCTCTAAAGGATTTATACCACAACACCTTTATTCACAGAAAACAACATGTTTATGTGGGCTATCCAGCCTTATTATACTAACTCCTTTGAGAAATATTGCCTAAATCCTCATTTTTTACAAACATCCAAACAGTGTCTGTTATTTTTAATGCCCCAGGTACCCAGGTACTCTTCCCCTTATTTGAAGTTGGTTGGTCCTGTTTTGTCCTCTGCCTTCTGGACTTCCATGTAGATACAAATTTATCAGACCTGGTAATCACCTTCATATCCTGAGGAAGCAGTGAAAAGTTTACTGTTAAACTTATAGGATCCACAAAATTATTCATGGACCTAATGTAATATGTTTAAAGTACAGGTAATCCCCAAGTTAAGGACATATGACATACGGATGACTCCTACATATGAATGGAGCTTTCCTGCTGTGTGCAGGATGGAGGCTTGATGGGGGGGGGATGTGCATGACTTGCAGAAGAAATCTTTTGCTAAACCAAGCTCTTATGCAACCTCTAGTTGTTTCTTTTTGCTTTGTTTGTGAATAACTCACAGTGAGGACCTGTTCCAAGTTGCATACAAATTCAACTTTAAAACAAACCTACAGTCCCTATCTCGTATGTAACCCAGGGCCTACCTATAATTTATTAGATTTAATGTAATTTTTATATAGTTATAGTTTTCTATAGCACAAAAACAGTGGGGTGGTTACTTACTGAAAGGTACCTGGTGATACCCCTGGCTAATAGGGGCTGAGGAGAACACTGAACAATGAATGATACACCTTTTCCAAGTCTACAAGGGTGGTAAGGTTTTTAACATCCTCCCAATTCTCATTTTCTTTTCTTTGATAAACAGGTATTTATGTTTTGGATGTCTAGATATTAGGGTTGTAACTGACTGGCTTTGGACATTTTTTTTTCTACAGAAGGGTCATCACAAATAGGTTAAATAGAAAAAATGAGATGGTGTTGACTCAATAAATAGCAAATATTTTATAGGCCCAATTTGTGTGTTGGTAGATAATGCATTGAATTTGTAAACTCAAATGTTGTTGCTAAATTTTTTCTTCTACTGCCAATGTGAGCAGGGATGTCTGTGTTTGTGTCTGTGGAGGGGGAAGGGGGTCTTTTTTAAAATTTTTAAATAGTAGAAAAGTATTCATTATGTACTCATTATGTGTTCTGCTAACTTACAGTAAAATCATACTTTGCATTTGTAGAATTTTTGTTTTATCCAAAATAGACTGAAATGTTGTAAATGTAAATAGAAATGATGGACCACTTTCTCCTATAACTATACTATAATTCCTTCTGGTAATCAAAGCCACTGTTTACTCTATATTTATTTTTCAGTGTTTGTTCAGCTATTTGGTTAAATGACCTTTGTTTAATTTACAGGC
>NW_027321267.1:0-2353 GCF_032062135.1 Pyxicephalus adspersus | reverse complement strand
TCATTGTGGCTACAGAAGCTGATTTGTTTCTGAGGATCCGAGAAGCGCGTTGAACTATATCACCTAATGACCTTCATGTTGTGAATATGTCTTT
This sequence comes from Pyxicephalus adspersus, assembly GCF_032062135.1. Classification (NCBI taxonomy): domain Eukaryota; kingdom Metazoa; phylum Chordata; class Amphibia; order Anura; family Pyxicephalidae; genus Pyxicephalus; species Pyxicephalus adspersus. The sequence goes on along the minus strand of NW_027321267.1, from coordinate 2,259 downwards.
GTTATAATAATAGGGATACGGCATTTGGTAAACATTTGTTGATTACAGGGAAGGACACTCAATTGAATGTGAAACCAAACCATAATTCCTGAGTGCCACCAGTCCACCATGTCAACTTTTGTCAGAGACGGGACATTTTATTAATCTCAAGGACTCGAAAGGCGGGATCCCCACTTAGTACCTGGATTTCCCCTACCATGGTGGCCATTATGAGGGGCACCCAATCTCCCAGATGGATATTTTATATAATGAATAATACAAAATACGGGACAAGAACAGAGTTGGGCAAATAAATCTTGGAGATGTCCTTACAGCAGTATCCATGATATAAAAGTAGCCATGAGATTCCACCAAGTCTCTGACAGATCCAAGAAATTGTCAGATGATTTACCCCGCCACCATCCACCAAAAACTCTTGTATGACATTATGGACCATGGATGAGTCAATTCCCTTTTGATTCAGTCTATATAACGCTGTCAATTAATCAATCTATAATCAACAAGATGTCGGTCAAAAACAACAAAACTCAAACATCGGCCAATGCCCAATAGGTAATGGTAATGTGCAGTATACAGTATATAATCAGATTTGATTGGTTTAGAACAGTGAGAAGTTTGTTGATTGGTTTCTGCTCTTCTTTAATAAATGATAGAAGAATTGTTAATTATTTCAGAGGTCTCTGCATGAAGAATACAGACATTATCCACTTCTAATATTATGTATATTGGAAGACAACCACAGAGACATATAGATGAAGCTGCAACTATTGTATAATCAGAAGACTACATAGAAAAATCAGCACAGACATTTCTTAGGACAGATTACGCTGCATCAGCAGATATTTATTCTACATTCCCAGAATGTTTCTATTGCACACTTACTTTTCATAATTGTCCCTCTCAGGCAAGTTGGAAGTGCTGCTGTCTGCTATGATTGGAGCCATCACTTATCTCCAGAGCTGCTTTGCTTTCCTACAATCCTCTGCATACAGCCTTGTCCCAGCCTTCTGATAGATGCTAACACAAAGCCTTCTTCTGACATCATCACCTGCGGCGTCTTTATAAGGGAAGGTGACGTCACATGGGCTATGCTTCACCAGGGCTTCTGATTGGCTGGACAGGTGGGGGCGTTGTCTCTGACTGTTTAACTTAAGTTTTGTTTGTTGATTAGTATTACTTTGCTTTTTTGGTGTTTTGATTCCTGTGCTGGTGGAAAGAATTAACTTTAGGCAACTGATTACCTAAAAAACATGTTGAAAATAACAACATTAACAATGATATCACACATTAACATGGAACATTTTTGTTTCTTTTATGTGAATCTAAAACGTGTAATGGATTTCTTTTACTGTATCTGTGCAGTTTAGTTTGTAGCCAGTAGAGGTCACGAGAGCACCCTTTTAATGAGCCCAATCCTGGTAATGTGCTGCACCATTCTAGGAGAGAATGGGAATTATTTCAGGATGAGATGATCATTGGTTGAATATATAATAATAATAACAATAACATTAATACATTTATTTTGAGTGTCAATGTTTTCTGTAGTACTGTACAATACCACTGCTATAATTACCATATCCACAGCTCACAGTACATTAGTGTGGTGGTCAGGCAGATTTTCACCCGATAATTGGCCGATGACGATTATCGGGCGATAAAAATCTGACGTGTGTACGTAGCTTTACATTCACCAAACATTCTTTGTTGGAGAATAAATCATTCACATTGAAAAAATACATGGACCTAGAAAATTCTTCACCAGAGGATTGGATAGTTGGATGTCAATGATGTTAAACTTCATTTACTAAGCTCAGGGAATTATCCCTTGCAGAATGATAATTCAAGCAGAAATATTATTAGTAAAATGTATTTATATAGCACCAACACATTACACAGCGCTGTACATTAAATAGGGGATTCCGAATCTTAGTTCTGATTTTACTGTGCTAGATGGACAGCCAAACTGGTTTGGTAAATCAATAAATCAGTTGTTTGAATTACCTTGTTTCCAAAGATGTTAAGCTCTGTATACACATTTGATGATTCTTAGCCATGACGAACGGTTGTACTCATTTTGGGGAAAAATCTGACATACAGTCAGCGGTCCACCATGGTGAATTGATGACCACTGAATTGTGAACAACTGTTGTGCATTCCAATGGATGTCTTTACTCGTCTTCCTCTCTCAATAAAACAGAATGGTGCTATGTTTACAGCAATCGTTTGTTGATTTGTCATTGTAAATAATCACAAATGATT
>NW_027321266.1:0-2354 GCF_032062135.1 Pyxicephalus adspersus | reverse complement strand
CAAAGAGAAAAGAGAAAATAAGAAACAGAAAAAAAGAAATAGAAAAGAAGGGATAGAAAAAACAGTAGAACATCACCACCAGACTTAAGATTTTTAAATCAGTACAGGATACATATCTAGATTATTATTAAACAATTCAAATTGGACTTCTGTATTTCTCAAGAGCCACTTACATATGCTTTGAAACATATTCAAGAGAAATTATTAACCATACATTTCTTATAGGAAAACCATAGTTCCCAGTATTCAAAAAATTTTGCAAAAGAGTTATTGGATAGTGCAAAAACTCTTTCATAGGAGCAGTGATGATTAACCTCTTTGACCACCTCTTCAATATTGGGTACGTTTGAGGTCTTCCATTTACGTATAATAGACATTTTTGCACTTAAGAGAATATGAGTTACCACCAGTCTTGCTGGCTTAGGGATCTTTTCCAAGCCTAGATGTAAGATTGCGAGTTCAGCAGAAGGTAAAATTGACAAATCAGAAATTTCTGATATTAAAATAAATATTTGGTTCCAAAAAGAACGAATTGAAAGGCAATTCCAAATTATATGGTAGAGTGTACCTGAGCCTCCACAGTTCCTCCAGCAAAAAGGGTCACCCGATTTAACAAACCGCGCCATTTTAGCTGGAGTAAAGTACCAGTGGTTAACTATTTTCTGGTACATATCCCAGTAATCCGCACATTTAGTATTCCTATATGTTCTATATAATGCTTTTTCCCAATCTAGATCAGAAAAAGTTATACTAAGTATATTATCCCACTGTCTCATTGCCAAATATTTACAAAATCCTAAATTGTTACTTAGTAATCTATAAAAGATCGAAATACCTCTAGAACTCAATTTCGGGTTAGTAAGATAGAGGAAGCTAGCTTTGTCAATGGGTAGTCTGTCTGAGAGGTTCAGATTTAGTAGACAATGTCGAATTCTCACGTATGTATAAAATTCTGACATTGGCAGATTATAGATCTTTTGTAGTGTTTGAAAAGATTTAAATTTTTTAAAGAAATACAAATCTTTGATTTTGGTAATACCTAGATCACACCATGTTTTGAGTATCAACTGTGGAATAAAAATTTCTAAAACTCGGATATCTGGAGTAGTGTATATACACATCTGCAATTTAGAATCATAAATTGGATATTTGTTCCAAAGATACAAAGTTGCCTGAATAGTTGGGTAGATAGTATGTATCAGTTTAAATCCCATTTTGAGTGCCACTAGTAGTCTCTGAAGGTTAGAAACTTGAATAAAAGACCTCTCCATTTCTACCCATATTTTATCAGGAGTCTCTGTCCACCAATACTTAATCTGAGATAGGAGAGAGGCCGCGTAATACAATTGAATTTTAGGTAGACCCAACCCTCCAAATCTACGCTCTTTAATCATAACAGAACAATGATAACGTGATTTTTTATTCAACCAGATATATTCAGAAAGTAGCTTTTGTGCTTGAACAAAAAATTTGGAGGGTACTGGAATACATACTGTTCGAAAAATATACAAGAACTTTGGAAGAAGGAACATCTTAAAGGCAGCTATCCTACCAGATATCGAAAATTCTTGTTTCTTAAGGGATGACAATTCCGCTGGCATAGAACTAAGTAGTTTCTTATCATTACATTCATACAATGAAGCAGTTTGAGCTGGCAAAAGTATACCCAAGAATGGTATGGAATATTTTTCCCATATAAATGGAAAATTCAAACATAGATGATCGACTTCTTTCGTATCAATATAAAGTGGAAGAACATGTGATTTATTCATGTTAAGTTTATAGTAAGAGGCTTTACTATATTGATCTATAATATTAAGTACTGCTCTTAGAGATGTCAACGGTTGAGTCAATATTAACATAATATCATCTGCGAATAAGCTAATCTTATGTTCTCTTTTAGCTATGGAGATACCACATATAGTCATATCCGTGCGTATTTTAACAGCCAATGGTTCAATTAACAAAGCGAATATTATAGGGGATAGCGGGCAGCCCGGCCTAGTACCATTTGAAATTTCAAAATTGGAAGATAGGGCACCTGATGAGAATACTCTAGCACTAGGAGTGGAGTATAGAGACATAATGGCTGACTTAAGCCATCCAGTCAAACCAAATCTATCCAGAACAGAAGATAGATATCCCCAATGTATTCTATCAAATGCTTTTTCAGCATCTAGAGAGAAGAACACTGAGGAACATTTATGTAATTCTACATAACGTAATATATTTATCAAACGCCTAGTGCCATCTGGAGCTTGTCTATTTTTAATAAATCCCACCTGATCGAAATGGACAATATCTGGAAGTATCACCGCCAACCTATTGGCTAATAATTTCGCATAGATCTTGAC
>NW_027321265.1:0-2354 GCF_032062135.1 Pyxicephalus adspersus | reverse complement strand
GATCGGCTGTCGTCCATCGTCCGTGGATCCGGCAGGTCGGTCGTCCGGACGATGGACGACACCGACACGACAACCACTGTACACACGGCAGATTTGCGCCCGATAATTGGCCGATGCCGATTATCGGGCGATAAAAATCTGACGTGTGTACGTAGCTTTATAATGTTCCCATGTAAAAATGCATTACTCAATTACCGACTATTTGAACAGCTATAGCATGCCTATAAAGGCAAATCTGTACGTGCAAATTCTGAGTTCAGATTTGGAATCAGCACACTCGATATCATGTAAATCACGTGTTATTCCCAATAGCAAAATCTTTGCTGTGCAGTGTAATTTTCTCTTTTTGTATAAGACTGACATCTGGTGCACATTGTATAAACTGCAACTCTAACATAAACATGCTTCAAAAATGATGTGCTGCTTTTAAAATGTACACTTACAACCATGAATTAATATGTAGTGTTGGTCAAATATCTCACTATTCGATTCAACAGCTTTTCGATCGAATAGTGAGATAATTTTCAGTTGATCGAATGCCGAACTCGAACACCATTGAAGTCAATAGCGGGAGAATTGGGGTTATTTTTAGGGACCATTAAGGGCTGCAAGAGCAATCGGATTGCTCTTGCAGCCCTTTACTAGTTGTATGTGTTCTTGGATAGTTTCTCTATAGAACACAGGGCACTAGATGTGATGAATAGGGAAACTTCTCAATAGGGAAAAAGCTCTGACCGCAAAGTTCCCAGGGTCATGCGACCTTGGCTGTAATAATTGATTAGCTCAGCGTCCAATCCCCGGGGCACTATAGGTTAATTAACCTGTAGTGCCCCAGGGATCGACTGCAGTCACAGCTGTGACCGCAATGTTCCCACAGTAATGTGACCGTGGGAACTGAACTGCAGATGAACTCTGCAGTTCCACTACGAACCTGTAGTGCCCCGGGGATTGCACACTCTTCTCAATGATTGCAGCCTTGGCTGCAATCATTAATTAGCTCAGTGTACAATCCACAGGGCACTACAGGTTAATTAACCTGTAGTGGCCCGGGGATCACACACTCTTCTTAATGATTGCAGACTCGGCTGCAATCATTGAGAAGATGCCCCGCAAGTATCTCTTACTTTGTAACACACTTTCCAGCACAGTAATATGATACATTTGTTTTATTCACCCCCGACCCCCTCCCCCGTGGATAAAAAAAAATTGTAACAAATGTATCATAATATTACTATGCTGGAAAGTGTGTTACAGAGTAAGAGATATCATGTCATTGTAGGATAACCTGAAAAAAAATTAGTTAAATAAACACAAACACTCAATAAATTCATTTAACATTCATTTTTATTTTTTTTTAACACATTTTTTTTATCCAAACTTTTGCTGTCGAATCTCGTTTTTTTCAGGTCGGGTCCATCAGCCATATTCAGGTCGAATTAAAGGACAACCATAATTGGAACACCAACACTATTATTATGTGCAAAGAAAAAAAATTAATTTAGGTCAATTTCAAATGGGTTGCAGAAGGGTTGTTCCAGTCCATCCTACACTTTCAGTACAATTTATTATTCTACTGACAAATACCAGTACTGAAAAAAATAGTTAATTGTGGCTCACATTTGTGTTTAATATTTAGTTGATCCAATGCTTTGCCTTAGCTGCAGTTTGGGGTACTTAACAAGCATTTGAAAACCCTTTAAAATTCATGGGATCTTGCCTGCACGGATGAGTTAGATACTAGGACATCGTATGCAGCAGATCTCATGCTGAGTAGTTTCTAAGGAGAACAAACAAAAATTTTGCATTGATTTGACCTTGATGCAGATTGACTATATTTAACTTTTTACCATTTGTTCCATTACCATGATTCTATATTCTGTTTGATAATATTGTGCTATATTTGGTAGGTAATGCCTGCTTACTATGACTTCTGATAGCTTGTCATTGCAAGCTAAGTTGCATTAATCAAAGGTAAGCGATCACCCACTAGGAATACTCTCTTCCTTTTTAGCAAAAAGAAAAAAAAGTAACATCCTTTTCACCCTGCATCATTGCTTGGTTGAAGCAATAAGTCAGCTTTGTTCTTCCCTGTATGGATGACAACAGTTGTTCAGGTGCCTTAAGAAAGGTAGCAGGAATAGTGAGGCTTTCTGAAGCTACCACTTGAGAGCCACGTAAAAGTTAAGCTGCGTACACACTTCCAATTTTTATCGTTGGAAATGAACGACGAACGAACGACGAACGATCGATTGGTCAAAAATCGTTTGTAAAAAAAAGTAACCAACGACGCCGACGAACGAGAATAGTCGCTGGAAATGAACGACCGGACCGGCGGATCGGATTGGACGACGATC
>NW_027321264.1:0-2356 GCF_032062135.1 Pyxicephalus adspersus | reverse complement strand
CAGTGGGGTGCTGCTCCGCCGTTCTTCCCCCCTCCCCTCTCCATAGATCAGAATGATGCTGTATGTAAAGCACTCATTCATGCATTGTGCAGTTGTTAAATAGGATCGTGAAAGATTCTTTCCAACAACAATTATTGCACATGTGTACATAGCCTAAGAAAAGTCAGAAACCCTGTGCACACCTGTAGTAGCTAATTGAATCAAAAAGGTTTCAGATTCTGGCTCAGCAGTGCCACCAGGCAACTATCATTCTTTTTGTTGGTGAAGAAGTTGGTGATAACGCCCATTTTTGATTTCCCGGTATAGGTTTTTTATGGCATAAAATTGCTGCATTATAGTAACACAGTAAAAAACATTCAGTGCAATTCATTCAGAATGGCACCCTAATGCACTTTGGCGACTGATGTGCTTTGCAGTGCAACGTGTGCAGTGTGCTGCCTGATGACACATGCTCCTTCAAGATGTGTTAGGTAGCCCATTCATAGTTGACCCTGTTGTGAATGGGCCTTCAATGACATTGAAAATATAATGTTCTTTTAATGTTTTGAAGCAATTTTGTTCAGGTTATGGTCCTGTACATCAGGCAGTGTCCTTGCTATAAGTGGCCATGATTCTTCCAGAACCTGATTCTACTGTACTTACAAAGATGGGAAAGGGACTTGTGCAAAAACAAATCTCCATGTTGTTTCCCTTTGCCCATAAGACAAACAATGAAAACAATGTACTCCTTTTACACATATAAATCCAATGTATTGCATTAAATACAGTATTTTGTATTGAATGCAATAGAAATGGATTTTGAATTTCCTGCCCCGCTGGCAACGTACACACGCACCAACGTCACTGGGAACTCCCCGGTGACTCATCGGGTGCAGAAGCCGGCCAATCCATCACTCCACCACATCACCTGGAAGATGTTGCATCTTGCCGGGTGATGCGATGGGGATGTCCCGCCCTGCTCACTCCCCTAGATCCACCAACGATGCTGCACACATCACCCGGAGGATGCGAGCAGCTACAATAAATTCAGGGGGTGATGCCAGCGGGAAATCGCCGCTGGAAATGCCTCCGGAATTTACTACTTCTGCTTGAATCAGCAGTTAGATGTGATGCACCATGCAGAAATCCTACTCGGTAATCTGCATTTAAATTTCCCGCCCGGCCACACCCCCGGTAGTTACCGCTTTTTGCAAGTGAATACCACCCCGAGTCACACTCCGGATTACCGTTAGGAGATTTAAAGCTGAAAGTCTGCAGTTCAACTGCATCTATGTTTTTTCATTTAAAATAAATTGTGATAATGTACAGAACCAAAATTAGAAAAAAGTTGTCTCTGTCCAAATATTTATGGACCTAACTATATAAGCAGGTTATTTCCCATCCAGTACAAGGACATTTTCATGTCCCCTAGTTTTAAGGTTCAGTATAGGGATAGGAAATAGCCAACTAATATATCCAGGGTAATTCCCATCCAGTACAAGGAACTTATGATACTCACTAGTGGTCAGGTCTGGTATAAGGATAGGAAATATCCCACTCATATATGATCAGGCTAATTTACATCTAGTACAAGAACCTCATTATTCCTTAGTGGTCAGGTCCAGTATTTGAACAGGAAATAGCCTACTTATATATGAGCAGGCTATTTCCCATCCAGGAAGGGACTTTTTCATGTCCCCTAGCGGTCAGGTAATGTAAAGGCATAGGAAATAGCCCACTTATATATGAGCAGGCTAATTCCCATCCAGTACAAGGACCTTTTCATGCCCCCTAGTGGTCAGGTCCTGTATAGAGATAGGAAATAGACATACTGTACTTGGATTATTCAACAGAACAGTAATTCTTCCACAGATGCTGTATTTCGCTCAATGTTTACTTTTAGGCAGCGCGTTTTGCAGTCACCGCTGCTTTTTCAGGAGTGTAAGAGCATGAACAATATTTCTGAATTGAGATTGATCAAACCTCATAGTACAAAAATCATGTGCCCCCCACAGCTGGAATTTCTTAATCATTAGCAAGGTGAGGATGCCAAACTCACAGGTGCAGCCAATAACTTTTTGTATACTAAGGATTTATATAGTGGAAAATACATCCAACTGCAAAACCAAAGATGAATAGAAGACTGCTGTACTGAAGATAGAGTGCTCATATGCACCATGCAATGGCTGCTGTGCTCTCCCTTGGCATTCCAATACATCTAGTGTCTTTCTACTTTTTTTTGTTTTGTTATTTTGTATTCAGTCATGTTATTTTGTAACATTTACCCTGTTGTTCTATATTTGGAGAAATAATCTATATAAAATAGAGGAGAATTTATAGAATATTTGTCCTATTTGTTGCCTGCATATTGTAAAGT
>NW_027321263.1:0-2357 GCF_032062135.1 Pyxicephalus adspersus | reverse complement strand
CGTTGGTTACTTTTTTACGAACGATTTTTTGCCCAATCGATCGTTCGTCGTTCGATTGGAACGATAAAAATTGGAAGTGTGTACGCACCAATGTGACCAATCACAATTCTTCCACCAGCGCAGTGGCCAGACTTTTAAATGTTGATATATGATTGGCTAGATTAGATTATTATACATCTCTTTAGTACCTAGCTGTATGCTTGTACCTTTACTAAACAACACCTGAGTAAAAAGTTAGGCCATCTAGAGTTTACATTGTTTTCAATCATTGTGAACTGACTGGTAGACTTGTTCTAGATCTGGAGGATAAATAAGTCACAACAGTAATGTGTTGCATTAGCAGCACAGCATACCCATTTTACATAACAAGCAAACATTACAGCCCACATTTACATACATATTTAACAAATATTGACAGAATCAATTAAAAAAAATAATAAACATTAATAAGTATATTTACATCTTGGAGCCAGCTATTAATGAGCCATATAGACATTCCAATTAGTTTGGCTCCTTTACAGCTAAAACTGGAAATGTTCCACTGAATTCTGTTCCATTGTAGATACCGTAGAAGGGTCGATTTCTATTCTAAATATTCTTTTAGCTGTCTGCTTACCTTCTTAGGCACACACACATTTCTGAGAACAGATGACGTTCTGGCATAGATTGGCAATAAGCTAACTGGTCACTATAATTGTTTCACCTACAGTTATAATTCTTTAGACAGACAATGTTATTTATCTCATATCTATATATTACAGCACTGTGAAGAAATCCAAAAAGCCACCTCAATATCAACAATGATGCCACTTCCCAATGTTATTTGGGATATTAAATATAATATTAAATATTTGAAGTATACAAGACTTTAAAATGCATCAAAAATAATAGTTTAAAATTAAAAATGACACTTTATTGGTACATCATCAAAAATAAAATTGGACACATATGTTGGATTAATTTAAAAGTTTTAAAAATCCTCCTACTACTGAACAGGGTCACAAAGATGTATGAGTGGGATTGCAACCTGGAAGGGAGGGCTTAATCCTGTGTTTTAATGTTATTGAAAATGTTTTTGTTTTATTTGGGAGATTTTAATGTTTAAGGTAATATTTTTTTTGAATTTGTCATGAGTTTTGTTTGGTGTTGGGAAGGGCAATGGTGATGGGTGGAGGGGTGGCAAGAGTTCCGGGAAGGTGGTGGACATCCTAGCTGCCTGGGTCATGCTAAAGCTTAAAAAGACAATTGTACACTTATAGCCTTTTGGCAGCAGTTGAGGGAAGGTGCTTTTCAAAGCCAGGTCCATAAAGACATAGTTTGACAAGAGCGGCCTGCAGAGAGCACGCGCCTCAACTCTACTGATCATTAAAGGTGCGTGATATTGAAAAACTCCAAGTCAGATCGAATTTGTTCGGATTATGAAAAATCTGAATATTAACATTGATTGCAAAATTTCCAATCTGTATTTCTTAATCCCAATGAAGGTCTAAACCTACTTTACTTCTGTGGCAGTGTGCTTTATTTGCTTTTATTTAGCTTTTTCTGAGAATTTGAGAGAGATACTAATGTAAAATAATGAAATACACCAAAAAAAAAAATAAATCAAAGGACACTAGAAGGACTCATTTAGATTGACAAGTTGTCCCATACAGCCTTTCAACGGGAGCAGCAAATCTTTTAATACATGGCTCTCCTAGCAGCATAGCGGCCTATACATGAAAAAACCTCTAACTTCCCTGATAGCAGTACTATCCAAGGTCAAGCTCACAACCCTGCTGGGATAGCAATTGAGGATATCTCATTGAGGTCCAAGACAGCAAATAATACCAGATGAGTGATCAAGTACTGTCATGCTCTACTCAAACAGAAAAAATGTGGACTTGCTATTTAAAGTATATGGGATGTATGTGTATATTTTAAAGCCTAACTCCAACTGGTGAGCAGTTAAATGTTCTGTTAGGCTTTTTTCTGCCTATTAGAGAGAGCCCCCTTCCTTGTACCTGTGAAGTGCCTACAAGAACTGAAGATAACAATTATTACTGGGATGGGTAGGCACACAGAACAATAAAAATACTGATAGATGTTCTAACCCCTTCTGATTCTACAAAAAAATGTATTTTTGTCTGTGTAATGTTTAAGAAATTTCCCATCGCTTCTGATTCTGGCATTAAGTGGGGGGGGGTATCTCTCCAATAAGGACAGACATTTAAAAAAAAACAATTACCGTATTTTCCGGTGTATAAGGCGACTGGGCGTATAAGACGACCCCCCACTCTAACCAATCATTTGGGGGTCGTGTTATATGCCCAGTATTGTACTGTTCCTTCTGCCTGTCAGATCTCACTATTGTGTGAGAA
>NW_027321262.1:0-2358 GCF_032062135.1 Pyxicephalus adspersus | reverse complement strand
CAGTCTTGAAGGTAAATTTATCTTATATAAAAAGGGTTGTCTACCCTTTTTGTAAGGTAAAAATCATAGTTTAGTTCTGCTTTAAAACAGAAGACCATTCCAAACTTTTTTTTTCGATATCCACAGATTAGGAAGTAAATACACTTTGGTCACTAGTAGGGATGAGGTTCAGGTCTGATCCAACAATGGGTTCAAACTGAACTTCTGCTGTTCAGTGTTTGCTATATCTGTGAACTAAAAATTCAAGCAAACTTTAAAGGTTTTTTTTGGATTAAATATTCTTAGGGTTTTACATGCATCTTGCATTAGGCTATTTTCTTTTAATATTCCTTAGCAGTTTTCTTTTAGAATCTAATGTTCTTTGAAGGTACGTTCTGTTCCAAGTTGGTTTACATTCTTTTTTGTCTGAGACCAATTATACTTAGGACATTGTGAATTTTTTTTAGGCAATTTTCTCTTTGGATTAAATGTTCTTAGGGTATTCTTTTCTTAAAAAAAAACCCTGCTAATTCACTCAGAAGAGGAAATACACTAATAATGATATATCCTATAAATAATAGGTTTGTCTTTCAGACCTTATTGAGCTTCCAATAGAAAGTTGTCTTTAGGGGTCTGAACATTTGGCGCACTCTTTGTGAGCCAAACCCAAGCATATTTACTCATCATTAGTAACTAGGACATGAAGTCAAAAAAAATCTCCTTGTGGGCGCAGTAAAAACCTGGGAGAGTCCCTAACCGCTCTCCACTTTATTAATACCGTATTTTTCGGACCATAAGACGCACTGGACCATAAGACGCACCAGATGCAGAGAGCGTCCTATTTAACTTGGGCTTTGCCAGCGAGAAAATATGTTCCAAGTATGAGATCCCTAGCAGGTTTTTCCTCTGCCCTTCTCGAGCCCTGGGCATTGATTTCAGAATGTTTTATGAATCTTTGTATGACAGAATAAAGACAGGAGAATCCACTTACATACCTAAAGGTATGTACATGTACACCTTATCATCATATTGGCAGTTACAGTTGTAGTTAGAATTTGGCTAAATATATCTTTTTTAAGTGGGTTGTATGCATTTTTAATTTTACTGTAGCACTCAGACTGTAGTATTCCAGATTCTTTTCTGATGCTGAGTGAAATGAATATCTCAGATTCGGTCCATATTCACACCAGGGTTTTTTATCTGCAAACTCAATACTCAGAATAAGGAAATGTGGAGTGTTTAATGAATTTTGTTCTCATGACCAGGGTACAGCATGAGAAGCCTCCCTCTGCCATACCCGATTAATCCACCAACCCCCAATTGCTCCCAACCAATAACACAAAACATCACACAATTATTTGGTGGAAAAATTGGCCACAGCAGCCCCCTTTTATTAACCATGTTCACAAATACATTAACAACAATATTTTTGCATAATAACCGGACAACTCTTTAAACGGATCCATGAAAGGTATCAATTTTCTTATAGTACTCCAGCTGTCTCCGCATCCCCACCAGGCCCCCAGGCGCTCATACCCCGCCTCGGGGACAGTTAGCGGATTCCCATATTCCAAACTAGCCTCCACAACAACCGAGTGTCATGCGAGGCCACCCTTACTGTCCCAACACAATTTTACCGTGTCCCCATCCCCTCTATATTTCCATTACCCCACCTCTACCTTCCATGGACCCGAACAACAGAAACCTGCCCTGACTGAGCTGCCGTGACAATAACCCCCCAACCGTCCAAAAATAGGGAGGGAGGGTGGGAATGCAGTCTCACAGCAATACATTTTAAAAGAAGTTCTGCTTCCCCATCAGAAACCTTCCTTTTAACCCCTTAAATCTCACCACCCCTTAAACTTCCCCTCCAATCCTGCTCCCTGATTTTCCCGCATTTTCTTTCATTAGCATAAATTATCTCATCATCATTTTTTTATTTTTTTTGAACTATTAACCTTTTCTTAGTCATCCTGCACACGTGCCTCAACCTCCTCACCCTCCAACCATTCCTCTGAACTTATGACCCATTTTTTGCTTGCCTCATTGTCCTTTTCACTTCCACATCCACCTGTCCCCCCTTTCCATAACCTTTTAACCTTCTTCATATTCTGTCTTCCATACTCCCCCTGTCATGAGGCCCTCTGCCCATAAATTGCTCCAGGCCTGCTATCTCATTAGCATTTGTCACTGTAAGTATTAATAGATTTTCAGCTATGTTCCCGGGTCTGAACCTATACTTCCTCATCCTGGTCAGACAAACTCTCCCCTCAGGAGCTGGCTACCTTTTTCATTACAGCCCCAAATCAAGGTATCGCAGGCTCCTGTCATATAGTACTCTGAAGGTTCCCTACAAGCTTCATTCTGCTGAGGACTGTT
>NW_027321261.1:0-2359 GCF_032062135.1 Pyxicephalus adspersus | reverse complement strand
AAAACAAACATTCCCAGAACAGCGAAGCAATGAACAGAATAAGTACAATTTGTCATTTATATCATTTCGGAACAATGCTAACATTGTTGCTGAAAAGTACTGCAATCAGCCAATTTCTCGCTTTACAAAGGAAAAATTGTGTTAAAGTTCTGTTGATTGGCAAAAAAAAAGCCCATATAGATGTTAAAAACGGTTATTTTGGACCTCTGTTTGTTTTTGCATGTATTATATTCAAAGAGCACAGTTCTTTCTACAAACAAGCACTGTTCACCTTTGTTCTCCAGCAAGAAGTGATGACTAATTGTTTAATGTGGATCTTTAATTTGCACAGCCATTTACTGGCGGTCGGGAACATCTGCTTTTTCGGCACCTTGAAACAATGCAGCATTTCTGTGATGTTTTGTGAAACGCTGATTGTTTCCTTCAAGTCTGGCAGAACGCGGTTGACGGAGACGTTGAGTAAAGGTACGGAGGGAGCCCCCTCTATGTGGTCATGAATCGGTTTCCTGGCATAAATTTGTCTACGTAAAGTGATATTGGAACCAGCTGTGGCTGTGATAAAATGTTACAGCATGCATGGCGGCTTTGGTTAACTTGACGGATCTTATATGACAATGTGCTGCACATTTGCAAGTGTTTTCTTTCAAAAGGGGGACTTGATATAGGGAAGGATTGTTTAATCCATTCAGATAGTAAAAGCAACATAAAAAGTTACAGTAAAAGTGGTTTTCTGGATGTGCCTGTATGTACCTATTTCACCTGTCTAATCTTCTTTATGTTGAACCCGTCAACAGGGCCACCTTTAAAAATTTTTGGGTGTCATACTAGGTAAAAATCCTGGACCCCCCTTCCTCATGTTAAAAAGTTCTAAAAGTCAAACTCTTTTGGGCCCCATACAGAAGTACCCCTTGTTTCTCCCATGATAGCAGATTTGCCTGTCAAACCTACCAATTTCCCAATCATACTGCCCTCAATTAAAGTTGGTGCTTCCCTCCGCTACTTAGAGTTGTGGCCAGGCCCTCAATGTCTTCACTTACACTGCAGGACTCCCCTAACCCCAAATATAAACTTTTTTTATTTTCTCTCCCATTTCGTCAGTTCGAATGCATCTGAAGGCAAACATTTTTTTTTAGATTTGACTAGACCCTTTATCAAAATTTTAATGCTGTCTGTGTCCCCACTGGAGAGATCCACCGTCTCTATATGTGCCAAGACAGAATCTTTGGAGAAACACAAAATTTTAGAGAAGTTCTTAGGCAGATAAGTATGGTAGACAGCTGTCACAGACGTCATGTAGACATCAGACCACCGTCATGGAATAAGTTTTTCAATGACAGATGCTTGGAAAAACTCTCAGTTCCATTCTGTTCTATGGAGAGGGCAAGTGGCATGTTGAGTGAGTGGCATCCCGCTATGCCAAACTCTCACGTTCGTCTTGTGTGCCAAACTGACATTGCTCATCAATCTGCCAAATCCGCCATATCTGACCATATGTCATATTTTTTCCCAATTTGCGCATGACTGGTCATCTAGGGCAAAAATCATCTGAAGTGTACAAAGATTAAGAGTAAACAATTTAAGTAATGGTGTGTACAAAGCTTTAGAAGCTGGAAATACACAGGCTGTTGGTTTCTGTTTTTAAAACATTTAACTTTATACACTATTCATTCAAATGCCATATAAGTTATAATTTCTATTATAAATGTGATTTGGATATTATCACATGCTTGCCATGCCACTGTTTTGCTTTCTTACTAGTATAGTATAGTATTCAGTACATAGATCCTAATATTTTTGATCAAAAAACAAATAAAAATTGTTTTATTACTCCAATCTACGAATGCTTGGATTTTAGACAATCTTCTAAATGGTTTGAATGGCAACTCTGGCAAACTCCATGGAAGGTTTCAATTAGCAGTTCAGATAAAAAAGCTAGAATCCTATGGCCCCCTTTAAGTCCATGCTGACCCTGAAGAACCTAATTGATGTTAGAAAGGACCAGCAACAGTTAGCTATTGGACAGTCCTGGTCAGCAACATGTAGGTGATTGTCATTGGAAGCCACATGGCTAGATGCTAGTAATCCACAGTAATTGGTATGGTGGAACAGGACACCAGAATTAAGCCAGACCATGGATACAAGAAGAGGTGGGGTCAGGTCAACAAGAGCAGGACATCAAGAAGAGACTAGGACAAGGAAGGTTTAGGTGCTTTTGTTTCAGAAAAGTCCTAGATGTGTCCATTGTCTAACCACAGAGATGGCCTGTAATGAACTCCCGACCTTCTCCAGCAATCTCATACACATGCTAGAAGAAGTCCTTCTATTGGTGCTGATTTCTTTGTGAACCTTTTATGACACC
>NW_027321260.1:0-2359 GCF_032062135.1 Pyxicephalus adspersus | reverse complement strand
ATATATGGCTATGGTAGGGACAGGTTGTGAGCCCCTTTGATGGACAACTATTGACATGACTATGCTTAATATATGTTGGCCCTATATAAATACTGTGTACTAATAATAATAATGTGTGTATAGGTTTATTTTTCCTGAACAATGGTATGTTTTCTTTTATCCTGCTTCAATTAGCAATCCATGGCAAGTGCAACAATGTGTTGAAGGTTGGTTAGTAGTAAGGATCAATTCTTGAATTAATAACATTTGAATTTTTTTTTTTTATTTGTTACATACATTTCATGATGTTGGATTCATCTATTGCTGATGAAGAAGATGGATATTCCAAAACCAGCAGTGGTAAGAAGATACACCCATGTCCACAGATAGGCATAACCTTTAATTAACCTATTTCTTAGTATAGTCTCTTTTGATATCCCATTAGTGGGAAGATTATGGCATCAAATCATTAGAGATTGTTACCACCGTAAGTGTAGTACTTTATTGTTTTTAAAACTTTAAGGTTTGTTATAAAAGTTTCAATACATCTCAACATGAAACCTTCATTTTATTGAGAAGAACTGAACTGGCTATTGATCATTTGTTCACCATACATTTGGTTGAATCGTGCACTTTTACCTTAAGTATTTTTGACGGGAAAGTTCCGTTTTTCTTCAAAGGTTATCAAAGTTTGTAATAAAAGTTAGTTTCATGAGCTGTTACTATGTGTTCTATCAGTGTCTGACATATTCTTTGGCTGTTTTGTTAGGGGCTTGTTCACATAGCAGTATGAAGCCTCATCGTTTCCATTATTTGAAAAAGAAAAAAAAATGATGAATGATGGAAGAGAGTCTGTTACAGGCACAGTCTGAAAAAATATAAAAACGGAAATAAAATGGAGAACTAGACTCTCCAATTTTGTGTTTTATCTCTGCCTTCTTTTTCAATAGATAGGACTTCAAATGGAACAGTAAACCTATAAGCATAATTCTCATGGAATAAATATAATATTGACATTACTTTTACTACATATTCACTGCATTTATACCATAAAAAACATTTGTCACCTGCAAATTTGTTGGATGAAGGAACATTCAGTGACCTTCTGCAATATATGTTCTCAAACTGGGAAATGGTTTTTGATAGTGATCCAGCAAACCTAGAAGGGATCTGCTTCAGGATTGAAAACATTGCTAACAAATAGCAAATGACTTTGAAGAAATCAATTCCAGATTTGCTGGATCACCTAGTTTCACTGATGAAAGTGTATTCTCTCCAGCCTTGGAGAGCTTTAATAAATCAGGGCCAATGTCTCTGCTACTGCTCAACAGTGCTTGGTTTCCATCCTGCCAGTAAGTACCATGACAATCTTTGTGCTGCTCTTTGGGTGCATTATTTCCAATAACCAGAAATGTAAGAGACATTCTTTCTAATGACAACCACACTTACTGTGAGCTGTGGATATTGGAATTATAGTAGAGCTTTCCCGGGGATCTGAAAATTATTCCAAGGGTTCCCTCATGTTACAAAGGTCAAGAAAAAACATACAAAAAATATACAATTACATTTGTATTAATATTATTTAATTCAGTTTTTTTTTTAATTACCTGTTCCAACAGGTAATCCTATATTGGTGTCTAAATCTACACAGTTACAAGATATGGCAAGAAGGTAATTCAGTGAATTTTGTGTTAGGGATTGGCTTGTAAGCATATCCAAAGATATAAAACATTGCATGCCAGACTTATGGCCGGTTCATAAGTTTTACATTGCTTTAAATAAATGGGATTATGAACATAACGCACCTGATAAATGCACCTACAAAGCATTTTAAACAACCAAATTGTACTCTAACACTAATAACAGTTATATGTATCTTAAAAAATTATCAAATGTAGTGTGATAAGCCATACAATTCCATAATCTAGTCCATTGACTAAGTTATATTAGATAAGTGGTTTCGCTTCATTACCTACACATTGTTTTTGGAGCTATCTTACATCTCAAAACTATTTTACAGTCGCAATTCATTCATGTACATTATTTTGCTGAGTTCTTATGGTTACACAGAAATTTAAGCTTGAAAGCGGCACACAAAAGTCCATGGTACATTCTATGGGTATGGGGAATATTGTAAAGTGGATTATTTGCCCATGACAAGGTCATATAATCAAGCTAATTTTAGATTTTTTTTTAGCTGTTTCCTTGTCTGACTTATACAGTGAGCTCCATAAATATTTGGACAGAGACAACTTTTTTCTAATTTTGTTTCTGTACATTACCACAATTAATTTTAAATAAAACAACTCAGATGCAGTTGAACTGCAGACTTTCAGCTTTAATTCAATGGGTTGAACAAAAAGATTGCATAAAAATGTGA
>NW_027321259.1:0-2360 GCF_032062135.1 Pyxicephalus adspersus | reverse complement strand
TCTCATGACTGTACTTACTTACATAGCTATTTGGTGTATTTTGGTTGATACATATTTCTGGAAGCATTGACTGCTCAAATACATCAAATTCATTTTAGTGAAATTACATATTTACATGCAAAACAAAAACACAATCCAGATACTGCTTAATAAAAGGCTTATCACCCAAAAGACATAATAGCAGAGTAACAACCATAAACAGCCTTGAAATGTTGTGTTTACTCAGAAATCCCTATGGGTAAGCACATTTAGTGTAAAATAAACCAAGGCTGTTTATTGTTTTGTAGCTGTTACACCTCCTTGATTACTACATCTACAATTGAGAAGTATGTGGATTTCATTTTCACCTTGAAGGCTTATGCACCAAGGATTCAAGGTTTGAAAGTTACATTTCCTCAATGCTACATCTTCAGCAGAAATCCAGAGGAATTTACGTTGAGGATTTTTGTTGTGTCCATTAAACCAATTAAAAACGGATAGCTAAACAAGCTATGGTGTAGGTCCTTACAATCAGAAGGGGACTCCAGAATATCTTTTAAGTCTACATATGTTCTAGGTGTACAATAAAAAGAACAGTGATATATATATCCACTGGCCCAACACTACTTAATTTCTTGATTTTGACTCGTAACCATACAGGTACCGTTACCAGAAGGTGGTTTTGCCAGTGTTTATTGCCCAAGGAAGCTCTTGCAAAGCCTGGGGGAACCTTAGGGTTTCACAGATCCCTGGTTGAGAATGGCTGTTTTGGGGTTTGATATTCATTATCTTGATTGTTCAATTAATAAATAAAAAAAAAACGTGGCAGGGTAAACTCTTGTTTGTTAGTGGTCTTTTTTTTCTCAGATAAAGCTTGAAGAGCAATTATATTGATATGTAAAAATCCCTATATATATTATTTTATTATATTATTTGAACATCTATGTATTATCAAAGTTTTTTTATACCTCTAGAATAACAATGTGTAGAAAGTTAAGAACTGTCTGATAGTTTGGTATAATCTTAAGAACATTTACAGGATTTCTAGATGCCTAAAGGATTTGGGAACTTACTCCTAGTGGCATCATAGAGAAGGTGATTTGTGATATTATAAATAAACAGAATTATAAATTTCTAGTAGAGTAAGACTGAATACCCTCATAAGATCGAACCATATCCAAAGCCATTCTTAAGTCTTAAACCATTATGAGTTATTAGCCAAGGCTGTAGCCAAGATCCATCCTGTAGTATAGCATGAGCAGGAAAGTACTGATTTTTCTTTGCAATAATGTTTCTTTAACACATCGTATAACACTTCACTACGACAAACCACCAAATTTCTAGCTCATGACACAAAAAAAGAGACTAAGCACGTCACAGCTAGGTATATGTCACTATTAGTTTACACCACATCACCACATTTTTTTGGGACATTTTACCTTTTATTGCCCTTTCCACTTTGACTACAAATTCAAAGAAAAGAAAATAGACCAAAAACATAAAATGTAAACAATATACATAAAAAAAAAGTCAAATCTAAAAAGAAGGTAAAAGTATCCTAAAGATGAACCTGACCTGTCTAAAACGTGCTTAAGGTAACAGTAGGGCTGATGTTCTTTAACTTGACCTAACTTTGAATGCTCGTGCTTGGCTGTTTAGTGTCATAACTTCTCTCCAAATCATGACTGAGGCATTTAAGTATCTAAAGCCAGAGCTTTTATTGCCCACTTGGGTTCTATATTTTTATTACTAAGGGCATGGTTTAACTTAAAAAGAAGGCAAAGCCCTAGGTTTAGGTTATCAGATAGACTCCACAGGCACTAAAGTAAAGATTTACACAGGTACCACTTTTAGGGTAATTTTAAAACTTTGATGAAAAGGTTCAACTGCCAGTGCCTCCAACCAGTCTTTGATTTACAAACCCCCCTCCCAAAAGGCAGGAAGGTCTCATTGTATGAGTGAAGTAGTACTAACGGAACTCCGGGAAAATCCTGGTTAACAGGTGAATATTTGAGAGATCACACAGTCCCTTTATGTTAGGCAATAAGATAGATGGGGATTTTAGTTTCCCTTTATTGTAACACAACAAAAAGTAGCCCAATTTAGTACATAGTGTCAGTTCTATTGCTAGTCCAAGGATATGAATTAAGATTTGGGGATGTAACTACTGTGCTCAATGTTCTCCTTCCTGAAGGCTCTGAAGTGACAAAGACAAGCCTAGGTTTTACCAAGATGGCCACCCTCAAAGATGCACAAGTAAATAATTCTTTTCAGGACAGAGAATAATTAACAGACACTCAAAAAGTAAATTCTTATTTTAGCATGAGGAATGGTTAGAACTACGACAATACTGTTATTGTTGTCTGTGCATTCTTTTCCTA
>NW_027321258.1:0-2360 GCF_032062135.1 Pyxicephalus adspersus | reverse complement strand
ATACAGAACAATTTTTATCACATTGAGAATTTTTACTGGATCATCATCCGGGGATATTCCTTTATGTTGGTTACAACTTCCACAATTGTTAGTTCTTCATTCCCTAATTTGCCATGATGTCAACTTTGCAAATGGCTTCTAACCAGTCCATCCCTCTGTACATTATCTGGGGGTAAGTCACAATATGTTTGCTTATGAAAGGATGGGCAGTCAATAAAGGCCAACATTTACTGTAAATTTTTCACAATTTCCTATGTTGTCTGGCGTATCTGGTTATTATTTGTACTTTATCCTAATCTTCGTTTTCCTTACGTTATAACTAGTACAAATTTTCACTTTGTTGTATGCATTCTTTAGGCTTATTCAAGTTAGATGACAAAATGTTATTTTGTTGTATACTTAATTTCCATATCTAAGAAAGATATATTTGATGCATTTTAAACCATACGTTAATGAAGTTGTTGTAATACCTTAAAAACACATATTCAGTAACCCCTGGGTGCCTGTCCAGATGATAAACACATTGTCAATGTACTGTCTCAATAATAAAGTATGGCATCTCTCCCAACCTCCCAGGTAAAGGTTTGAAAAGGTAGGGACACAATGCCCCTGATTCATCATTGAAATCCGCGATCGCGGGAAGCGCGATAATACGCGCGACCCGCGATCGCGGATTACCGCGGTCCGGGACTAGTAAAAAGCTGTCGGATAAGCGCGGCTCCGTGCGCGAGCTTTTCCGGTTGTTGAATAGCGCGATCGCGCGCGATTCCGGATCGCTAATACGAATGCGCGACCGATAATCCGATTTTGTTTGATGAATCAGGGGCAATGTGTCCCCAAAGCAACATTTTGTACCTGGAGGTAGATCCTATCATCAAAAACAAAAAGGTTCCTAGTTAAAATGCATTCAAGAAAGGATAAAACAAAATCATCCTGACTCCACTGTTGACTGTTTTCAAATAAGAAAGATTTTACATATCCAATAGTTTTTTGAATGAGGAAGACTCAAATACAAGGCTTCAATATCAATGGCTACAAACAGTGCCTCTGATGGAATAATCAAATCCTCAATCAGTTTTATTAGTTTTGGAGTGTCATTGAAATAACTGAAATAACTGAATAGAACTTATATGAGTTAGCATGAACTTCTGTGGTGATACAATACCACTCCCCATTCCATAGAATGGCTCAACACATATTCTTGTATTGCAATAAGTAAAGCATCACTACATTTCCACCCTTGCCAGGTGGTTAAAAAATTGTGTCTTTATTTTGTTGCAACTAAAATTAAACTTTTTGTAACGGTTTAGATAAATTCCTACTTCTTTTGTAAAGTGGTTGTACTGACTGGGCACAAATCAGGAAATCTTGTAAATTTTTGGTGGACTTCAAAAGGGGAGGGAATAATACCTGCCAATTGATTCTCAGCTGAAGCTGCATTACACAGATCAGAGTCCCCAGCTCATTCTCATCTAGTTGTAGTTTTTGGAAAATTGCAGTCTCTGTGCCGAAGCACTGCACACTTGTACATAAAAGTTTGTAACTTTAATTGTCTTTCATCAATTCGTTATATTGGATCCACAATTGGATTTAAAATCTTTTTGTGTTGACATTAACAGCCAGAAATTAAAGAGTTTTTACCTCTAAGAAATGTAAGCATAAATCTGGAGAGTTCACCAAACATATGTTTTTATTATGAAGAGGTAACTACACAGATTTTACACTTGAGATAATAGTTTGTGTAGATTCCACAACATCAACATTTGTAAGGGGTTGAGCTTAGCTATTAAACCCAATATTTATCCAAATTTATAGTCCATGTTTTATAATCTATTTTTTTTCTGTGCCCCCTCAGTATTATCCTCCAGTTTCATTCTTTTGAACTGTGCATGGGTTTTTAAGTAGCAATAGCAAACTCCAATACAACAACCAATTTTACACTGAATTATATAAAATACAAATAAATTGATAAAAAACATAAAATAATATTAAAATACCTAAATATCTTTTTATACCACCCAATGCAATAAAGACAATTTTATCCCCTTGTATTTTGGCTGTGGAACTCGATTTTCGGGGGATATAGTACAATATTTTTTCGTCCAAATTTCCTGTGGAAGTTTGAAATCTATTATCCTGATTTGTAATTATTAGTATTATTGCTGTTGTTATTTTTTTTATATTGAATTATGGTATATAGATTTAGCAACTTTGAAGCTGGCGATATAATAATAATGTGGTCAAATGTTTGAACATTATCTGACCACCTTTTTTTTTGTTTTGCAAATACCTTTGCATGCCCTCTGTGAAATGAAAGTCATCCCAGTGTTGTTCTTATCTCATTTCCCCTTTAGTATATG
>NW_027321257.1:0-2360 GCF_032062135.1 Pyxicephalus adspersus | reverse complement strand
GGTGTAGATTAGATTAGGGGTGACAAACTTAACATATAATGGGCCAAAATCAAAAACACAGTCATGGTCACATGCCTAATCGTTTATTAAGATTTTAATATTTATTCGACAGTCTCACACTGACAATGTTTTAATGTAATTTAATTTAATTTTTTTACATCTGTTGCAACTTTTACTCCGACAACTGAGTGTCTAGTAAGCAAGGCATTTCCCTATTATCCTATTATTGTAACACTAGGGATGCCTTAGTTTGAATATGTTTTGAACCACTTTTGCTTTCATGTGATTTAAATTCACCTTATTGTGATATGTACACTTTGTTTATTTGAAGAATACATTTAGGTTTATTTGCCAAAAACCCCTGTCTCTTTTTGTTTTTCTGTATATTCTGCAAAGAAGAAACTATAAACATTTTTTTTTTTATCCTGGACGCTTTTCAATGTTTAGGAATTGAAATACCATAGAACAGGATGGCGATGCATCCACAACTACATACTACTTTACCCGGTGGGGAGCACATAAAATGGCTGGGTGGGCAGGTTTGACACCTTTGGTGTAGATTAGTGGTCGCCAACTTTTTCAGTCCCGCGGACCACTAAAATTACCGGCTCCTGACCCTGCATGCGCAGGTAGCCGGGTGTCACTCAAAGGGGGAGTACCCTCCTACATAGTGATGTCATGATGATATAACCCTGCCCATATCTCCATTTCTCAGATCTGAGCTTGCAATGGGAGAGTGGGCAGGTTGTGTCCAAGGACGTAGCCTGCCGACTTCCCTGAGCCTGGAATTTGTACGGGGGACGTGGTCCGCGGCTCTGGCCGGTGTGCCCCACCTGCGGGGGCCTTCTCCTGACCCCACTCAGGGGTGCACTGCCAGAGCCGCGGACCACCAAAATTTTCTCGAAGACCAATGGTTGGCTACCGCTGGTGTAGATTATGATAAGCATTGGTGCAAATACTGTGTGACACAAAATGTACAAAAATCTACCAATGTTTTATTCAAGAGGGTCTTTGGTTTTAGGAAATACAAAGTTTTGAGAATTTAATCTACAGGCCTATAATTTGCACTTTAGCATTTGTGCAAAAATGAAAAACAAAAAAATTCTCCAGAAATGAGTTATCATAAATCTATGCTCAAACTAAAATAATTACATAGGTGGTGTAGGCTGCATATAATACCAGGCTATCTTTTTCCTAGGTTATGTTTCTATTTTTTTTTTTTGTAGTGAAATCATGGCTATATAATCACCCTTGCTGTGTCCGCTTAGGACTATACATGGTAACAACATCTATCAGTGATTACCTAGCACCACCTTTTACTCTTTCAATCAGTGTTTCTGAACAAGGATTCCTCTAGGGCAGGGGTGTCCAAACTTTTTTCAAAGAGGGCCAGATTGGATGAAGTGAACATGCCGGAGGGCCGAACATTTTTCCGAACATTCTTTGAACAATTAGCCAGTGTCCGAATCTCCTGAAACCTGCCCTTATCCAGTTGGCGGTAAAAGTTCACAAGAGAGAGCTGTTGGTAACGACTGCGTAACTCGCTGTCACAATGCAGCTCAAGCTGCAGCTGATCTGGAGCATCATCGGGGTCAATGGAGGTTTGTACACAGAGCTGTGAGGATGCAGAATTACATGCAGAGAGCCAGAGATGGATACATTTCACAGACAGAGCTCGTGCTATGAGATGGGGGCGGGGCTGCCTCTGTCTCCTTCACATGAAAGCTGCACAGGAGGACACAGTGCAGCTTCACTGAGATCCGTGCATCCGAGGATGAGAGCTGCCGAGAGCTGGGCGGGGTATTCAAATCAGCCGGGCGGAGCAACCGGCTAAAAAGCTCTGGGGAGAACTATGTGTATGTGTGTATATATATATATATATATATATATATTTCTTTGTATTGGGCTGAATACAGCTATTTTGTATTGAATCCAATACTAAATGGTTTAAATTACCCGCCGATCCTCCCGCCCGCACAGACGCATGCACCGACGTTACCGGGAAACACCAGAGATCGTTGCTGCATACGCTGGCTGGAGATTGAGGAGGAAGGACGTGTCCCCAGGACCTGCTGGGACCAGCAGGACACTGGGGGACAGCGACAGAACAAGGTAAGTGGGGTTTTTTTTTTTTTTAGTTAAATCAACCCCGAATGTGACTCAGGAATACACCTAGGGGGTTAAGAGTGTAATCCCATGTAATGGTGTATTGAATGTGTGACAAGTTACGCTTAGTTCACATTAGCAGTAAAAAAAACTGTGGCATTTACTGCCCCGAGTGACTACAGCCAACTGCTAGGCACCTAAGGTTGGTAACAGCTGATAACTGCTAGGCTTGAAAAGTAGCAGCGATTCCTGGT
>NW_027321256.1:0-2360 GCF_032062135.1 Pyxicephalus adspersus | reverse complement strand
TGGTAAAAAAACCTCTGCAAAAACATGAAAAGAAACATTAAAGAATTTGTGAAACAAGCATATCTTTCATATTTTGGTAATAACCTCCTGGGCGGTTCATTTCTGACTGGATTTATATGTCTAAAAGCTGTAAAGTTTGAAACACAAAATCGTGTCAAAATAATAAATTAAAAATATTAAAAAAAAATTAATAAACTTTGACATGATTTTGTGTTTCAAACTTTATTATACTCATACTATTATATTATACTGCAAAATACGTTTTCATTAAAGACAATGTACAGCTTTTAGACAAATAAATCCAGTGTATTGCATTCAATACAGTTAATTTAGAATCTGTTTAAACAAGCGTGCATAAATAAATCAAAAATACTGTAATATACCTGTAATATAACTATACAGCATATATATATATATATATATATATATATATATATATATATATATATACATAAAATGATTAATTTGGTTACTTTGTATTTGATTCAAAACAGTTATTTTGTATTAAAACCAATACAAAATAATTGAAAATTCCCGCCACGCATCAGGGAACTTGCACACTTGCCGGGGGACAAATCGTCGAAGAGGACACAGCCAGAGGAGGGCAGGACACTGTAGGACACCATTGGAACTAGGTAAGCCTTTATTTTGTATTTTTTTGGCTTTCAGCTTGTTTATTTTTACCCCGAGCCACACCCGGGCATACTGCTGGGAGACCAAGATAAGTACTGGGCTCCCCATAGGGTATGCAAAACTTGTGTAGAATGTCTATGTTAGTAGAAAAATTGAAAACAGAAAAGTTTTAAATTTGGTGTACCTATGGTATGGCGAGAGCCCAAAAGTCATTATAATGATTTTGTGCTGTGAATGTAAAAGGTTTCGATCGTGACAAGAAAATAAGTGGGAATACCCTGATTTGGAATCAGCAAGATGACCTGTGCCGCATGGTGCTGATGTTCCCATACCGTTGTTCAGTACACTCCCTGATATTCCTGTATCTGACATGGAGGATATACAGGGTTTGGAGTGTAATCCAGGAGTTAGCAGTGGAAGTGAATATGAAGGAAGAGTTTTATCAAACCAGCAGTTCTCCCAAAAAGAGCTCAATGATTTAGTACGTGACCTAAGTCTGTCAAGACAAGCATCTGAACTTTTAGCATCCAGGCTAAAAGAACAGAACTATCTGAGAGCGGAAGGTAAAATAACGGTTTAAAGAACAAGACAGGTGACACTTCTACCATATTTCAGTGAAGATGGAGACTTTAGCCCTGATTCAACAAGCAAAATCGAAAGCTCTCTCGCGCATTCGTATTCGCAATCCAAAATCGTAAGCCTTCGCGCAATTCAGGAACTGAATGAGCTCATGGCTGGAGCCGCTCATCTCCGGCAGCTTTACACTGGCGAGCTTGCATTAAAAGTCACTGTTCCCCTAAAAAAATCATTCTTTCTAATGGCACACATAATACCCTGAGCCCTAAAAAAAATGTTTGTGCTGTTCAAATGTTTAAAACATGTATGTGCGCTAAAAAAAAAGCATCGCGACCCCTATTGCTCATTATTATCAAGGCAGGAATCCGGCTGGCAGTGAGGGGGCGAGTGTACAAGCGCACTCGACTCCGGACCGCGGAAAACCGGCTCGCTGGAAGCGCGAACGTACGCGCGTCCAGCGAGCGCAGATTTTATTGATGAATCAGGGCATTTGTGTACTGTTGTAACATCCTAGACTACTAGCCCATATGGGAATACCATAATACCGAGCAGAAGACTGGCGGCTTTTCATAGACAGTTCCACTCTAAGTTTAAAATCTTTTTTACTGCATAATGGCAACTGCTATGCATCAATTCCAATTGGTCACTCAACAAAACCTAAGGAAGAATATGAAAAAATCAAAATGACCTTACAAAAGCTTTACTATCATGAACACCAATAGTCCATATGTGTTGATTTAAAAATGGTGAACGTCCTACTTGGACAGCAAAGTGGATATACAAAGTACCCATGTTTCACCCACTAGTGGGGTAGTAAAGCAAAGCAGGATCACTGGAAAAAAGTGACATGGCCTCCAAGGGAAAACATGAAAAAAGTTGCAGCGAACATCATTACTGAGCCAATGGTTGACAAAGAAAAAATCATTTTCCCTCCACTACACATAAAGTTGGGATTATTGAAGCAATTTGTTAGAGCTCTGAACAAGGACAGTGATTGCTTCAAATACATTTGTAAACTCTTCCCTGGATTGAATACTGAAAAATTAAGGGCGAGAAGATATAATGGACCCCAGAATCGGAAAATGATAAATTATTTAAATTTCACAAGTTATGACTGATACTGAAGCTTCTGCCTGGCACAGCTATGTCAT
>NW_027321255.1:0-2361 GCF_032062135.1 Pyxicephalus adspersus | reverse complement strand
TATCTCATGAATTGGTTCACAACGTCCCCCATATATTTGAATAGGAGCATTTGGACACGCAGTTGCAATGTGGTATATTGCCTAAGTAATGGTGTGAATAAAGCAGGACAAAAAATATATAGCTTTATTCAGATTTTTTTTTTTTAAGTACCTCTTAGACATCCATGAGGATACGTCCAACAAGCAATGTAAAGTGATTTCCATGCAAAAAGACAAGAATAAAGTGATAGCTCTGGGTGTCACCTGCATGAAAGTGGTATTGGACACTAAAGAAACAACTGAGCCTGGGGATACTCCAACAGGGAGGGGTCTAAGGAAGACCACAAAGGGTAGAAACCTGGAGAGTATGTTCCCAAATGCCAGAGAGGATCAGAGGCTGGTCAACAGAGGCCAACAATACGATAAACTGGTAAAGAAATTGGCATCATGAAGGTCATTGATCATCTTGGTGCTGGACAAAATGGATTCAGTGGTTTTCAAGAATCGATTTTTCTGCATTCTGACTTCAGGGAGTGACTTGTAGCCAGAAGATCAGTCTGACAATTAGCAACTAACATTTAAAGAAGAGGTCAACAATGGCATGTTCTTCTCTTGTGACAAGTTCCCTAAAGGCTGATGGAAAGTTCTGTAGACAGAGAGAGGTTTAATAGTTTAGCCAGTGCAGGGCCAAAGGAATGGGCTCCAAGCTATTTAGGGACTGGGTTGAGAAAAACAGGTAGTGGAGGTCCAAGTTGACTAAGGAAAGTCGTGCCTTGGTCAACCTTTGCAGTTAGGAGCACAGATACAAGTAAATGGTAGAAATCGGGGCATGTGGAGGTCATTCGTTGGACATATCCTGTTGGGCTTTGCCATATTCTTCTTCAGGTTGGTTTTATGCTGCTAATGGTAAATAGTGTCAAAGTTTCAATATTGAAATACTTACAGAGCTTTGGCTGGGGGCATATGTTGACAATTTATTTCTAAAGCCAGTCCAATGCTACTTTGGCTTGCTATTTGGAATTATTGACTTTACTAGAACATTTGCTGAAAAACAGTTTTTAGCATGGTTCTTCCCCATTAATGATTTCCTTTGTATCACCCTGCAGGCCAGTGTTTGGCAGAGCTTTTGGCAAGTCAACTGAAGCACCATAACTCCGTTTACAAATACAGGACATTCAAGGGGGATTTTTAAATTTATTGGGTTGTTGAGGGTTTGTGGGTGTCTCAAAAAAAAAAAAAAGTTGTTGTGCCCAAGAAAGTGAGCCTTGCTTCATGAAATATAAAACTTACCAATGTGTTTGCTTTTCTTGGTTATGGTTCAGATATAATGGGGCTTGGGGGTATAGGAAAGATATTGGGGTAAAATAGGTCCACTTGTCGGTATTAGCATCAGCAATGATAAAAATCAGGCTGTGCCAGGGCCAGCAATGACCCCCAGCAAATATTTTGGCAACAAAAAAACCCAAATTTTATCCCCAGCAAGTGGTAGTATCATCAAAATCTCCAGTAAGTGTCTGGACAAACATTCACCCACATAAATAACCCCCAGTAGGTATCAAGACCAGCAATAACCCTAAGCAAATGTCAGGGTCAGTTGAATTAGTATGTAAGTCGGAACAGGTACATTATTTTAATAAATGTTTGTCTCAACATATTATTAGACAGTGAGGTGTCAGTTACTGTATAAAATCCTCACTGAGAGCGAATCACAAATAAAGCATAAAAAAAACTTTATGGAGCCTAGAGATTTATTAACTTTTGGAGCAAGCTGTGCTTTGATATCCAAAAAGAAACAACTGCAGAGTTTGTCTTGGTCAATAAAGAGTTACAAGATGTTGAAGAAGCTCAGTCCTTAAGATCACCTAAAACCTCAGCTGTCTTTAGCAAAAGATTTCTTCTGCAAGTCATGCAAACTGCCCCCTCCTCCTCATCAAGCTTCTGTCCTGCACAGGAGTGAGCAGGGAAGCCCCGTTCGTATCTAGGAGTCGTCCATATTTCGGATGTCCTTAACTTAGGGACTACCTGTAGTGATAGGACCAACAATAACCCCCAGCAATATCCCCCAAGAAAAGGGAAATGGGGGCAGTATCTGCTTCTTGGACAGAGGTTAGGTGTCAGCTCACATTCTTCCTCTCCTCTAGTTCTGAGATGGAAACACAGAGATCCAGTTTCCTTCTATCTCCACCTGAGAACCTTTCATCATCTAATACAGGGGTGTCAAACTCAAACTGAAATAGCACTGCTACTACAATTCCGTGCGTCTATAAAACAGTCCAATGCGGGGCCACGCATAGGCAGAGAGGCCGCTGGTCTTTAGAGTGATGCCAGAAGTTGTAGTAGCAGCAGGCCAGCTGCAATTCATATTTAGGATTCCTTTAGGGG
>NW_027321254.1:0-2361 GCF_032062135.1 Pyxicephalus adspersus | reverse complement strand
TAGATTGAGAAAGTAACTCAATAATCTTCAATTTTTCCTGGGTATTCACAGATCATTAAGCATCATCATTAATAAAGTGACGGGACGCTCCCATGCCCTTGTATGTATTCTTTCCAGGACTCTCTGCAGGAAAAGCCAGTTTCATTTTACATTAAATCTCCCCGAATTCATATCACATCTGCAGAGATTTCTCCGTGCTCAGAGTTGTGCGCACCTGTAACATGGAGATATCTTTACGTGACGAATAAACTGTACGACAACGGCAATGTAGATCTTATAATTCTCTAATATTTCTTGACGTATCACAATATACAGAAATAATATTTTTATTAAAAAGCCATCTATGAGCTCCAGTGACTTTGCCTAGGCTGAGATGATGTCATCAGTCTGCTGTAAGCAGGAGCAAACATTTTCTCTGTCTCTTGTCCTCCAGTGATCAGACTGTACATTTAACTTTGGAGCAAATCATAAGATAAGCAGCTGCACAAATTCATAAACCGTTCTATGGTCCATCCATGTGACAGTGCTCAAACCCAGTGATTGGGCACAATGCCACCTGGTTTAGGAAGGCATGTATGTTGCATGTGTCCCCTCATACCCATGGCATGCCTTCTTCTTGTTTGCTGCTACACTGGGCAAGACTGCTGGCATGAATGGGACTCTGAACCAATGTAGTGTCAATGGCAGCCTCATGTTGGACATCAGCTCTGTTGTGTTGTTTTGTGTACAAGAAGTTAAAAGAAGTATTACATTTATTGGCCCCAGTAAACTATTCCAATGTTAAGGGATCAGAGTTGTTTTGGAAGCAATGGAAGGTCCTACACATCGTTAGGCTTATGGATTTAATATTTTGGTTGATTAGGATAAAGTGTGTAGCACCACCTATGAAACTCAACAAAATCATCCCTCATCCCCCTTTTCAATCGGTCCTCCTAATGGGCCTGATTTATTAAAGCCCTCCAAGGCTGGAGAGGATACACTTTCATCAGAGAAGCTGGGTGATCCAGCAAACCTAGAATAGATCTGGTCCAGGATTGCAAACATTTGCTAATATATATAACCAATGACTTTAGGTATTCCATTCCAGGTTTGCTGGATCACACAGCTTCACCGATGAAAGTTCATCCTTTTCCAGCCTTGGGGGAGCTTTAATTAATTAGGCCCATAGAAACAACCACCCGCTTTTCTATTTACTGTATCACTCCGATAGAGTCAGCAAAGGATATCAACCGCCAAATTGTAGGAAATTCTGCAGTGACCTTTTATTTACAAATATTTTCTGGGATAAATTATTTCAGCTATCCCATTATTATTAATACACAACTATATAGCACCAACATATTACGCAGCGCTGTACATTAAATAGGGGATGCTTATCAGACTAAATAAAGAAATTAAAACACTTTTTAGTTTTGCTTAAGTTTGCATTTATCATTGTTTTCCTTTTAAATTTTATCAATATAACCTCCACCTATTTCCTAATATAGATATTCCCTCAACTGCGCCATATTTTGTAGGCAGTATATGTACTATGTATTTCTAAATCTTTTATTTCCGCTTTCAGTTGGGATAGAGAAAGTGATTACCTTATCCTGGCTCCTAATTTATCAAGGGTATACTTTTTTTCTATGTATATGGAGTTTGCATTATTCGTTTTTTACAGTTGCTGACTCAGGGTCTGGATATCGGACTATAGAATCGTTTTAGGGTACCACAGTGTACAAAATGTACAAAAACAAAGAAATAAACAGGATAGACTCCACAAAAGGGTTGAGATGTCATTGTACAATAATACCAGGAAATAGTTTACTCACATCCAATAAGTGCAACAGGTTATTACCATTTTATAACATGATATAGATATATATGACAATTATAAAAAAAAATGTTTTATTCAGAACTTCAGAACTTTATTCAGAACAGGTGTGTTAGAAAGCCCTGAAAGATGTCGGCAGTATTATAGCACAAAATTTAATTTTTACATGATTACAACAGGTAAGTATAATGCATTGCTGAGGCAATTTGTCTATAAATATTAAAAAATGCCAAAATATTGTTGTGTGTGTGTGTGTGTATATATATATATATATATATATATATATATATATATATATATATATATATATATATATATTGCCGTATAAGACGCACTTTTTCTTCCCCAAAACTGGGGGGGGAAGTTAGTGCGTCCTATACGACAAATGTGTTCTAAAATAATTAAAATAATATACTCACCCGATTCCCGATCCTGCGTGTGTCTCTGGCTGCATGCAGCGTGTGTCTCTTCTCTCCTCTGCCAGCATCGTGTCTTCTCCTGTCTGTAAAACAGAGCGAAAGAAGCCGGCACAGCGCCACCTGCTG
>NW_027321253.1:0-2363 GCF_032062135.1 Pyxicephalus adspersus | reverse complement strand
ATGAGCAGTCCAAAGCCAAAGTAAATACATGACATATGTATCCTAGGAGGCTCTGCACTCCCATTCAGGTTTTACTGTCAGTAAAGACAGAAGGTGAGGAGGTGCCAATCTTGCTTTGCATGTGTAAGATCAGCACTTTTTTCCCCCATTGCAGGAAAAAGCCCCTTCAGAATGAGCAGTCCAAAGCAAAAGTAAATACATGACATATGTATCCTAGGAGGCTCTGCACTCCCATTCAGGTTTTACTGTCAGTAAAGACAGAAGGTGAGGAGGTCCCCCTTTTTTTTTTTTAGTAAAAAATTGCATTTTAGTAAATACACTTGCCTTACCGTTTGTGTTGCAGTGGGATGCCAAACATAGCTCATTACCCACAAACGTAGCACATGCTGCCCTATTGGAGATATCCCAATCGGGGCACGACAATGAATTCCTAAAGCTTAATTTAAGGTGCCATTACCAACGAATGACAATCCAGTTCACCAATACATATGCTGCATGGAAACTTGTGTGCCAATATGCAATGCACTAGTACAAACCAGTCCCTTAGGGTGCTAATCGTTCTTTTTATATTGTCCAATTTGCTACATTGTTTATTTTTTCCAGTTCTTAGATGACAGTGCTGGTATGTTTCACAATGTAATGGTTTTAATTTTAAGAATATTTCTCATTATTTGTTTTACAGGTACAGCTCTTCTCTTTGTAACTTCTTGGTCATGGGAGGTTTTTCACTTCTGTCTAAACCAGCAATGTAAGTTGTTTAGTTCCACAAACAGGAACTTTACTGATTTGATTTTAATATGTACTTAGTCTTGGTTAATAAAGTATTAGTTTAATTAAGTATTTGGAATTCTTTTTTTTTTATCTCATTTATTCAAAATCAAACTTAATTTGATTTTTACTACTCTAAAATTTAAAAACCTTTGCACCTAGGAAATATCACGGGTAATCCGAGAGAAGGGAAGTTCTGGGAAACATGTCTTTCATCTTGGTAAATAGGACAATAGTTAGAATTTTTGTTGGGTGTTTATGGCAGCCTGTGGATCCCTAGTGACTCTGGTCAGGTTGTTCCCTCCTTTACTTGTACTGGTGTCAGGCTGGCGTGGGGCTCCGAGTCCAGAAGTTATGATTCTGTACTCACAAAAGTAATTGGCTTTTGAATGTGATAATGCGGTAATATAAAGTATATTAAGCTAAACTCCAGGCAAATACTGAAAAACACCAATTAATTATGTTCAGAATTAGAAAACCTTCACCTTTTGGTGGGGAAAAATAACAACACATTTTTGTTAAACAAGCTTCATTTACCAATGCACTTTTTATTGATACTCAAAATATGATGTATATGCGCTAAAATAAATACTATCTTTTCTGATTATCTGGAGTTTTATTTGGGCAATTATCATTTTAGGGATTTCTTCAGTAAGAATCAAGAACTTTTGCAAAATCTCAGCCAATCTAAAGATGAGGCTACTACAATTCCTGAGACTCTCAATAACCTCTTCTTTTCCCCAATAACCCGACTTCATGAGTATGCCAGATTACTGCTCAAACTGGCCATGTGTTTTGAAGTGGTAAGTGATTGTCTTCATTAGTATTTTAAATGAGTTTTGTTCTTACCTAAGGATCAAACAATGAGTATAACATGATTGGAGTACACAAATGCCATAGGATTTGTACTTAAGTGGTCATTTTTTTTGTGCACCTTTAAATGTTCCAGCACTTTTCTGTTGT
Source organism: Pyxicephalus adspersus (assembly GCF_032062135.1). Taxonomy (NCBI): domain Eukaryota; kingdom Metazoa; phylum Chordata; class Amphibia; order Anura; family Pyxicephalidae; genus Pyxicephalus; species Pyxicephalus adspersus. The sequence continues at coordinate 632 of NW_027321253.1, read as the reverse complement.
GTGTATATAGTTGTGCATATAATAAAAAGTGGACTGCAATGGGTGTGCTGAGATCTTTGACCTGGTCCCCAAATTAGATTAGAAACCATCATTAAAAACTTGGTTTTGACTGAGCAGACCTTTTAAAAGAAATAATGCCTATCTAATTTTTTTCAGAACTTGATGGTTTAAGACAAATCATGATTTTAAACATTAGTGCTTGTGTAATGTGTTTAGTCCTCACCAGAATACAAGAAGCTGCAGGACTCCAGCAATAACTATGAAGCTTTAGCACTTTCCCTGAATCGGAAGAAGAAGGAAGCTGAGTATACCTTGGGGTTCTGGAAGACCTTTCCTGGAAAAATGACAGTATGTATGCATTCTCTTGTCATGAGGTTACCACAGTTTGGTAAATGGTTAATGTAAACCCACCATAAGTCTTGGAATTTTTACTTAAACCCATGAAGAAAGACAAACAAACAAAAAGGAGATTAACATTAGTGCACTGCATGCCAAAATTATCAATTGATCCTTAGCTATTGAGTACAGATTTTGTAAGGTAATATCAACTTTTACTGTAAAGCTTGACCTTGGTCAGTCTCTTTTGATCACTCTGACCACCTTTACAATTTAAGGACCAATTTAAAAAAATC
>NW_027321252.1:0-2363 GCF_032062135.1 Pyxicephalus adspersus | reverse complement strand
ATCATAGTCAAATCGATGACCAAGCAATATAGACACAATTATATTGGACACAGCAGCATTCATGATCATGGTGTCATCAAAGGGTTTACCTGCAACAAGAACAAGGATTTATCAGAAATCTGTTGAAATGATGAGTGGAGCCTCCCATTCCCCGAACCCTTGCAGTATAGAGCTTGTTTATCAAACCCTAGCTTTCTTCTTTTGTTGTACAGGGGAACGGCTCCACCTAATATGCATGTGAAATAGGATTAGCACCACTTTCTAGTTTTTCTTGTTTTCTTGTTCATCTAAAAACTGATCCTTGAGTGGTCTTCCCAGTGCTGGGCTGTGTCTGCAGTAAATATATATATATATATATATAATTTGAAGAGAAATCCAATTTATGATTGTCAATTTATGGAAACCTGACCATCATACCTATCCAAAAATGTTGGAAATCTCATTTCAGAATCATAAATATTCCTATTGAGGCATGCCCCTCTACCCCCATTATGTTTATAGCATCAGTCACTGAGATCTCCAAAAGCATTTGATATCTCAGGTACTGATGGTGGAAATGATGGACAAGGTTTTACCTATCAATCCCAAAGCTGCCTAATGTGGTTGAAGTTTCTTCACTTTATATTCAAATCTTGTTGTGGAAGCTAGATTTGGGAGCTCAGGTACTGATGATGGACAAGAAAATTCCAATTTATTCCAAAGGTGTTAAATATGGTGAAAGTTTTTCAAAATCATACTTTTCAAACCATGTACTTGCACACAAGAGCACAGTCATGCTAAAACAAGACACCACAGCATTGGAAGTTCAGACCTGTTTAAAATGATTTAACGGGTCTACATACTGTTGATGGTTTATGTAGTGGTAATAGTCAGATATCCACAAATGTGGCCATATAGTCTACCTATTCAGGCTGACCATAATCATCAATCACTCATTTTGCCAAAAAGCCCATCTAAATGTTTTGTGGCAGAAGCTACATACCGGACAGGTATGTAGTGTGAGGTCCTACTAGCAGCATTGGACCTGATTTATTAATGCTCTCCAAGACTAGACAAGATAGACTACCATGGGGGAAGCTGTGTAAATCCAGCATACCTATTATGGATTTGGTTCCAGACTAAAAAGAATTGGCACGGGGAGAACACCAGGTCACGACCCCCAGGCTTTCCCCACCTGAGGTGAGCAGAACAGGGGGCCTCAATGTAGGAGCAGCCAAGATGAGGTACTGGGTAGATGCTAGTGAGATCCAAGGACAAACTGAGGTCAGGGGAGGCAGCAAGTGAGGAAAAAGCTTTATATGGTCCAAAATCAGGGCAGGTGGAAAGACAGGAAATATGGCCGAGGTTAGGTATCTAAAAAGGCTCAATAGTATATGTGATACAAATGTGATGCAGCTGGTCTGTTTGGATGGGTGAATTTCGTATATATTCGAATTTCGGGATAACACTGAAAGTCATGTTTGGACTATTAACATAAACAAGTTATCTGAGTCACACTGGAAATATGTATAATAACATATTCTGGGTGAAATGCCCGAGGTTGCGCAGTTTTACAGAATAGGCTGTGTTGGTTGCGCAGTTTTACAGAATAGGGTGTGTTAAACTCCCAGAACTTCGATTGCACTCGGGCTGAAGTGTTGGGAATCCCCCAGCCAAAGAGGAGTGAATCTGATGCAATATCTGGTGATGTATTGATTCATGATTTACTTTAACAGCATTGTAATTATATGTATATATCTATTTTACTTTATTCATGTGCTGAAATAAAATATTTTTTGAAATATTGAAATGAAATATCTGAAATGAAATATTTTTAAACTGATAACGCTTTATTGGGCAAAACACTAAGTCACAGGTAGCAAACTGAGAATCCAGTAAACAGAGCCTGGACCAAAAGAGGTATAAATAAGACTAGCAGCCAATAGCAGGACAAGATTGGAACCAGGAACTAGTCTGCTCATTGGCTGCATCACAGAGTAAGTGCAGGGGATGCTAAAGGGAGGCTGAGGATGCTGCAAGATGCTGGAAAGATGATCTGTGGGCAGAGTGGTAACAATCACATGGGTTCTCCCATGATAGTTTATTTTGTCCTGGCTTAGAGAGCTTTAATAAATCAGACCCATTTTATACCATTATATACCTTCATGCTACACAATTACTTTTGTAGAAATTTGCTGATCTGGTATATCAAACCTAAAATGAGTCATATGTGATCATGGGTGTTAGATACTATTTGTACCATAGGGAATATCTCCATATAGAGACACTATCAGAACATATTACTGACCTTTATAGTCACTAAACACTTGGACCAGGCTTTTGCACTCTTCTATAACCTTATCTTCGATTGTTCTTTTCCCCAT
>NW_027321251.1:0-2363 GCF_032062135.1 Pyxicephalus adspersus | reverse complement strand
CCAGAACTCCGTTCCGCTGCGTTAATTAGGAAAAAAAGCCCTGCACTTACCTTAGATTGACATGTTTTTCTCTTTTGGGACATGTTGTCTCAGTTTCTCCTGACCCCCTCTAAAATTTTGGTAACAATATCATATTTTGGGATTTTGCAATTTTTATTAATTCATAATTTTTAATAATCATCTCCTGCTCTTGGTATACTGTTAACAGGCTGTGATCTGCACAAGCTGTCAGTACAGTGCTGCTGCGATCACCATATAAATAATAAAACTAAGTAAAAGTAGATTACATTACATATCAATTCTGCCACAAACCTAACACTTAGTTCTATTCTCTGTGGGTTCTCTATGTCTGCCTAATATCTACTACTCTCTAGTTAACTTTTAATCACATTTGCCCATCTCGAATTTGCACAGATCAATTACACAAGCACTTTCATTTAACAAATCATTGTTCACTTTTTTTTTCTTCAAATATTTGACTTTACCTATAGACGTTAAAAGTTTTTTTGAATATTACTGCAGAATAGATTCAAAGATTTAGAGAGAAAAGGGCCAATGATTTCTGGGAGACCTTTCTATAACCTACTAAACATATACAACAATTACCTAATGAAAATGAACATTTTATGATAGATGACCATAACTAACAACCAAGGAAACATGGGAAAAAGAAAGCACAAAGTTCCCTCGCCACTATTCAAATCATATCCAAAAAAAATTAAGTACATCTGTACAAGTATACTTGTATATAATTTATTATTAATAAAAAGAAATATATAATAATAATCAAATAATAATAATAATTTATTTCAGTTAGTACTTTCGTGATTTGGGATTTGAGTTCTGGTATGTTTAATAAATCAAGTTTAGCTGTATCTGTTTTATGTATTTCCAAAGAATTCATTGGCATCAGTAAGTCGGCACATATACAAAGCTCCAGTGACATTTGTACATTTGCAAATGGGTCATTTGATTCTAGATTAGGGTGATTTGTTTGAAAACTCAATTTTGCTCACCATTGCTCATTTCACAACTGAAAAACGGTAAGTGTGTTTATAAGTGTGAGTAGTTTCAGTAAATGTGTGTACATTTGTGACCAGTGAATTTATTACCAAATTTGGGAGATTTTGATAAAGATTTTGATTTTATCACCAAAAAGTTCAAATTCTCTACATGTATATCTAATTCCAGTAGAATAGTTTGTACATTTTGTGAATGAGGAATTTGATTACAAACTTGTATTACATTATTTCAGAAAGCAATTTCTATGGGGATTGTTTGAGGGGATGTCTCATTCCCTGTTTTATAAAGAGTCCTTGGAGTGTATACAGTGTTTGAAAAAGCATAAGAAAATTTGTTGCAGATTAGAGAGTCATGTTTAAGAAAGCTTTTTTCTCTTTTGTCCATTTCACTGTTAAAAAGTAACTTTTTATATGTATAATTTAAGGAGGGCCAATGAAGATTGTTATTTATTGTGTCATTTGTTGTCACAACCACATTGTGCCATTTTTGCAAGGTAATAAAAAATTAGGACACAACTGTAGTAAATCACCTAAATGGAGGAGGAGTTTTTCTGGTGTAGACAGATGTGGGAGTGGCCTTACTTAGTGGGCCAGTTTGCCAACCCTTGGTCAGACAGACACACTGTTGTCTTCAGCTTGCAATGACCATGGCTGTGGTCTCTGCATTTCTAACACCAAGGAAATCAAGGTTCTCCTGGGTGGTTATCATACAACCTCCTCTCCTTATTTGGAGACCCTCCTCTCATCTCTAATTTGCTTTGGACTTCAGGTCCCACCTAATGTGATTGTAACCTATGCAATATGTCTACAAGGAATATATACTGGCAAGCAATCGCCATGCAACTGCGCTAAAATGTAAAGTCACCCCTGAGGAAGCCCAAGCCAAGCGAGACGCGTTGGGTATCGACATACTTATACGACAAAATTTACTATGAATAAATTCCTGATAGAAACTATTGTGTTGTACCCAAGAGGGCCTGCATATAACAATCGGGGTACACTTTCCCCTGTTTGTTGGATTTGTGATTATAATTACTGTATGTTGTTGTTATGATAATGAACTATGAATACAATTGATAATTTGCCAAAAAACCCATCTCTATTTTTTCTTTCTACACAACTGTAGTAGACTTTTAGGTCATTACCATAACCCATACTACAAATCCCAAATGTCAGAACTCATTCCAGCAAAGGAGGAGGAAGCCAACATGTGTCACTATAGGGTAATTTTTAGCTGCCTATACATATTCTTTCCCACTAATGGCAAGGATTCCCCCTATAAAGGTCACAGAACCATCATATGTGGCAGATAAGCATAAAGCAGCAGAAGTAATAGTAATA
>NW_027321250.1:0-2363 GCF_032062135.1 Pyxicephalus adspersus | reverse complement strand
TTCAAAATTAATTGTGGTAATGTACAGAACCAAAATTAGAAAAAAGTTGTCTCTGTCCAAATATTTATGGATCTAATTGTGGCACAGCGCTGTACAAAGATGACAGGTGCACTCACTTGAGTCTGTCATATGGTATTTGGTATTATGGTATTTCAAGTTTGATTGAAATGTCCCCATGCGTTTTCGAGTAATGGTGAAATGCACAGACACACACACACACACACAGAGACACACACCGTTTTATATATATATAGATGTACACAATCAAATATACCACTATTTAAACAATTTATTGTACATTCCAGTACCACTAAGGCGTTAATATCCCAAACCACCATATCAAATTTAGGTGTAGGTGAGTATGTCAGAAAACCCCTAATAGTTTTGACCTAAAAACTTAAAAAGTTATCTCAAAATCTTCATTTTCTTCTTTAGAATGGTGCTTCAGCATAAACCCACCCCCAAAATAAAAACAAAGGCCTATCAAAAATGGTCATGGTCAGAATTACAATTTAAATCTTAAGTGCAAAAAAAAAAAAAAATGACCACCTATTACATACTATTATTTGCTATTCACAACAACATCAATAGTCAAAAAATGTCAAAAATGTTGGACCTTATTAACAAGTGAGGCATCTATTGGGAAATTGTTATCTCCTTATCCTAAAATGACATATAGAAAGCTTCATTCTCTTAGCGATTAAATTTTTTCACAGTCATTTTGAATCTATTTGATTTATTATGAATTTATTTATCTTCCGTCTTGCAACACTTCTGCATAACAAAGAATTTTTATTCGGGGGTAAAAAAAATTCAATTTTACTGAATAACTCCCCTAGCGGTATTCCCGATTGTGACTCGGGGTGGGATTTACCTGCAGAAATCGGTATTCCCGAGTCGCACTTGGGGTAGCAGAAAATGGCCACTTACCTGCACCCCGCGATCCAGCGGTGCCACGATCTATTGCTGACCGGCTTCTCCGTCATCTCTTCTGGGTGATGCGGATAGCGTCGGTACGTTCGGGCGCCGGGCAGGAAATATAATCTGTAATCTGCAATGTAATCTGCTTCTAAATGCTTTTTACAGTGAAATACAGCACATAATAAATAAAAAATGTTCAAGTACTCTAGTAATGTATAGATCATCATTGCCCAGTGCTCTGATTTACATTTTGCCCACTATTAGCCATGACCTTGATCTGACCTTTGTTGAACTTTTGGTGGCTTATTTCATCACATCCTGAATGTATCATTTGATCACTTTGTCTTTGACCTTGAACGTTCCTGACTGCTTACTGGAGACTTGACCACATGGCATCCAAAAGGCAATCTCGCCGGTGCAAACGCTGTTTTTGAAGAACTTGAAAGCAGCGATAGCGAATTGGAGTTACTTTTGGTATCAAGCGATGTTGAATCAGCAGGAAATTTGTCATCGGACAGCAATAGTGAATTGAATTGGGTGAGGAATTTGAACCTGATGTCAGTACTGTGAGCACTTGGTGCCCTATTGACCTTGATGCGGACCAGACACCTCCCCCAAGATTTCCATTTACCAGCACACTAGGGATGAAAATTGAGGCTGAATGCGATGACCCCCTGGCATACCTGAAGTTGTTTTTGACCTATGAAGTCACCGAAAAAACTGTGCGGACACAAACAGGTAAGCTGCTCAGTGTTTGTTAACATATTACTTGCAACCTTCACCACACTATAAAAAAACATATTCTAGAAAAAACTTTTTTTTTTTTTCTTTTGTGCAAATGGCTATGCTGCTCTGTGTTTGCTAACATATTACTTGCAACCATCACCACACTATAAAAGAACATATTCTCAAAGACCTTTTTTATTTTGTATTATACAGGTATGCTGCACAACAACAAGGTGCTCCACACTGGAGGTTTTCAAGAGGCAGAAAGTGGGAACCTGTGACCAGGGATGACATTTGGCTGTTTTTGGGCTTGGTGATACTTCAGGGAGTGGTGGGCAAACCCCTGCAGAAGTGGTACTGGTCCAAGAACAAAATACTTGCTACTCCATTCTTTGCCACAGTCATGTCAGAATACCGAATTTTCCCTCATCATGAAGTACCTGCACTTCGCAAACAATGACGAATGTTCAAGAAAATTTGAGAAGTGTCTCAGATGATTCTACAAAATTTCCAGCAAACCTATGTGTCAGAAAGAGAAGTCGGCATTGATGAAAGTCTAATGGCTTACAAGGGGAGGCTCAGGTGGGCGCAGTACATTGCGTCAAAGAGGGCACGATTTGACGTGAAAACCTACATGCTGTGCGAATCCTCATCTGGCTATATTTGGAATACAGTACTTTACACTGGAAAAGGGACAAAATTCAACCCCAGGTACA
>NW_027321249.1:0-2363 GCF_032062135.1 Pyxicephalus adspersus | reverse complement strand
GATTTTGCCAACCACATTTATTATGATTATTATGTTATGATTAATATTAAAAATTATATCATTTCTTGACAGTGAAAATGTCACAACTGTGTGAGTTTCTGCTGTAAATATCCATAATTAAAGGGCTTTCCCTAATAGTAAGCCAAACAAGGCTAATAATTACTATATAGATACATAAGGGATCTCTATAACTAAAGGCAACATATACAGGTTGGATTGGTCACATCTCTTGGATTGGAAACTCTTTTAGGGAGGGTCTTCTCCTTCCTGTGTCATTGTTTGCATTATATATTTTATACTGTATATTATTTATTGTCTGTCCATTGCAATCTATGTTTATTGTACAGTGCTGTGTGATATGTTGGAAAAAAAAGTATTATTAACAATATTATTAATAATAATAGTAATAATAAAAAAGAATCAGCAGACAGTTTATATGATCATAATGCAGACAAGATTTCAATTCCATAAATCACAGGAATATTTATATGATATACGGTTATGATTTCCCATATTGCACATCTAAAACTTTGTCACTAATATGGTCATAGTTAGTAAATAAAGTAATGACAAACCATATATGTTTGCGGTCTGAATACACAACTGACCCCCAATACAGGTGAGTGCTCTATGCAATCATAAAAAGTACAGACAAATGTTCTGTATAAAAAATGTGTGTGTGATTTTATCTAAGCAACAAGGCTGGTGATTCTCCATATGTGCTCCTCAATACAATATATAAAATTCTTAAACATACAGCAATAGTTGTCATTTAACCAGATGATTTAAATTATGTTTTAAACCTTAAGATGCACATGATGGTCCATTCTAGCTCATCCAGAGCTGTGTGGTCACAAATAAGCAAACAATGATGTGTCACACATGCTTGCTGTCTGAATAGGTGGCTTACTTGCAATATAAGGGAATGCTAAGTACATCCTCAAAAGGTACAAATAAATGCTGTATATAAAGTTTGTGAGCAATTTTATAGATAGACATTCACCATATGTAACCTTAATACAACTTGGATGAACCACATCTCACAACCATTGCTGTATAATCCTGATGTAGGCAACAAATTCAGAAAAGCTGGTATATATCCAGATAAAGCAAATGTAGTCATAAACCTTCACAAACACAAGGATGATGGTCCCATACTGGCACATTCAGAGATGCATCACTCATGTGGTCACAAATAAGCAAACAATAACCGATCACATATCAATGTAACTGTCTTACAATGAATGTGGATGCTCCACGTCATTTTAAGAAATCAAAATAAATGCTTGGTCCTCTGTATAAAGTATGTGCACATTTTACCCAGGAGATAGGGCTAATGATTCACCAGATGTATTTCTTGGTTTAGGCAATCTACAATAGCTTGAATCAGCCATATCTTACAAAAAGATGCAATCAGTGTTGTGTAGTTGTGATGTAGGCAATATTTCAGTTTCAAATGCACAGAAATATTTGTCATATCTCCAGATGATTCTTCTTAGTTAAAAATCTGAGCTAATTGCCCTATGCTGGCCCATTCACAGCTGCATTACTAATGTGGACAGATATGAGCAAATATTATTAATCACCGATTTTTTCCGTCAGAGTACACAGCTGACTTGCAAAGCTATGAACGAATACTCTAATTTTTGCTCTAATTCTAATATAAAACCCAAAACAAATAAAAAACTGGGACTTTATAGGCCACTTCAATTTTTACATAAAAGTTGATAAAAATCTTTCTTTTATTACAGAATTAATTGAGTTCATAACATAAAAGTATAAAACCACCTATACTGAGCATTAGCATCAAAGGATAAGATGCTAAAAGCTGTCGACACGTTTTGCGGGAAAATCGCTTCTTCAGGACGTAACAGGGGGTACTTATGAAATGCTCATGATTGTTCAGAAACCTCTTATATATGTATTAAAACATGAAGGAAGTAGAGCAGATCAGCTTCAAAATAGTCTGTTTGTTAAACTGGAAGGAGAGTAACAAATGACTCAGATGAAACATGAATTATGTCTTAATCAACAGATCCTGCTTTGAGGGATACAAACAAAACTAATGATCATTGAGAGAGATTAAGAAGAGAAGCGCAGCATAGGTCTCCCGTGTCAAATTAAACTGCGTAAATCAACGTTGATTTACCCAGACGAATATAAACTATATTAATTCTGTATTAAAATAAAGATTTTTATCAACTTTTATGTTAAAATTGAAGTGGCCTATAAAGTCCCAAATCCTTTTATTTGTTTTTGGTTTTATGATTTCTATCAGGGATGTGGTCTTGAAACTTGTGATATAGTTTGATCTAATTCTAATAATCGACTTCTAATCTTAAAAGGTAAAAATACGCGATCTG
>NW_027321248.1:0-2364 GCF_032062135.1 Pyxicephalus adspersus | reverse complement strand
TCAGAATACGGGGGCTGCCACCCACCTACAATTTCTTCCCACCTGGCTTAAAAAAAATTCTGGGTTGAACACTGCTACTTACAGATTACAGAAAGTTTAAATATAGACACTTTTATGTGTGTGTGTGTGTATATATATATATATATATATATATATATGGAGAAAAAAACTAATTTTTAGAATGGATACTTCCATTAAATGCAGACTACAAAATGAAAGTTCACCAAAAAGTAGATTCAGTAAACCTCCTTCATTAACAATTACTTTTATACTTTTACACTTTCACAAGGGTTCAGTTTCATGAATCAACATGTAAAATCCCCCTTTGTTTTCCAAGATCTAAACAATTCTGTAAAAAAACAAGATCTGGGTAATCCAGGGTGTAGATCATCTTACTATAGATGACATGACAATGCAATGCAAGTGATTAGAGATTCCTACTCACCTCAACATGTTGGCAAGTCTGAATAAGCTTGGCTAGAAGCATTTCCATTTCTGTGTTTCTTTTGATGAGGCTGGTGAGGTTGCTTTCCAAGCTTTGCTGCGGAAGACAGAAGAGGGATTGTTGACATGTTGGAATAAAGACATAATACATAGACACCAAGAAAATATATCTATAAAATATAGAGATAGGAAATGAGACCAGACAATAATTGCACAGTGTCATGGCTTTGAAGGAAATTTCACGTCTGAAAATAAAAGACTATTGTAAAATTAATAAATTCAGTATTATAAGTAAGGCTCTATTTTACCAAGTCAGTAATACGCTCTTTTCCTGTAATATGATTCAATATGACATTTAACATTATCAATAAACTGGAGAGATTTTCTACATAAAAAGCAACCTCATCAGATGAGAAAGAAGAAAAAAGACTCCTTAATAATCACAGACCCCTGTCAACATCATTCTGCACAAAGTCAGCTTTAGCTTAGATCTAAAAAGAAATAAGAACCTACATCTGCACATTTTATCTACATTACAGGAACATTCCACCCTGAACTTTCATTTTAATTGTAGATGAACTTTGGTAGACCAAGTCAGCCTCTGCATTCTACAACATCTAGGATCTACCCAGCAATCATTACATCATTTCCAGCTTCCTGTTCACTAAAAATGTTTGGTGTTTCTCCCTTATTTTACTTTTTGCTTTTTCTAGAAAAATATGAATGCCAATGTTACAGAGATGAGTATTTTTTTACAATCATAAACAGATTTAAAGGGGTCATAGTTGAATGTTTTGCCTAGAACCCAAAAGAAGCAAATCTGAGCCTGCTGACTTTGAAGTGAATCGGTGCCAAAGCTTTGGACATTCAATTATGACATTAACAATCATTTAATGAGCTTTACAAGAAACTCCATAGCTGAAGAAACTAGTGCAAATCACACTCAACTTTCACAGCAGAACTTTGTAAGTTCTTCAACTTACCCTTTTAGAAGTTATGCATTACTGGCAGCAATTTAAATAGAACCTGCCCTATTTCCTGGCTGGAAGTGAGCTATTTTCTATCCCTTTCCTTGTAGCCTTACTGTACCTGGTTGTCCCTTACATTTATAGAATTTCAGGCTTTTTTCAATCATAGAGGCGCAGCATCACATGGCTCTATTACCTGCATGCAAATACATCCTGCCTTAGATTCTTCAACATTTCCGGACATCTACCTGTGAAGGTATTTTGATGCTGAGAGCTCCTATAAGGATAACTAAGTTGTGGCAATGTGATGTTTTCAGGAAGCCATGTAGATACCCGCTCGCCCTCCCAACCAGTTATGCTCTTACTGCATTGCATGGAGAAGCAAAAATGCCTGGTGATGACATCACTTGGTTTAAAATTAGGTATGCGATAAAAAACAGAAAGGTTTTCATTTGGAAACCTGATGTATACTCCACTTAAATCAAAATTAGTTAAAAAAAATTAAGAGCAGAATTCTGGATTTGGACTAATAGAGTGAGTGCTCAAGCATGTCTAAACTGCAAATTCCAATGCACCAAAGACTGATGAACAGTTCAGTGTTATCCATCCTAAGATCTGAGAAATACATAACTATATGCTACATGCTTTATAAAGTAAACGCATGAAATACACATGACATTAATAAAAAGTAACAAATCCAACATGTAGCTGGTATACACCAAACATAAAATAGTTTTATGTTATAGAAATAAATATAATTTAATTCAACGCAAAAGGCTATAGAATATACTTGCTGTAGAAGTCTATTTTTATTCATTATATATTCTTTTCAAGGATTTATATGCACAATATAGGATCTAAAAAGCATTCCTGTGTGTGCCTATGATTTACCCTGTATTTAAAGGTTAACTCTCCTGTGATATATTAAAGTCAAATTGAATAAACCATCCTG
>NW_027321247.1:0-2364 GCF_032062135.1 Pyxicephalus adspersus | reverse complement strand
CTCGAGTCCGGACCGCGGTAATCCGCGATCGCTGGCCGCGCGTACTTTCGCGCTTCCAGCGAGCGCGGATTTCATTGATGAATCAGGGGCATTAAGTCAGGAGTCTCAGAGACAATGGGTGTCACATTAGGAGTACATTTGTTTAACATTTTAATACCAAAAAGTAATCTGTATGAATTATCCTGTTTTTTAATCGTCCAAATTGGCGAAGTGGTAACAAATTGCTTTTCTAATTACTCCTTGTTCAAGAAACTCTTGAATGATTGCCGAGTGGTTCAATTGATTCAGGAGGCAATCTGTATTGTTTCTGTGGAGTAGGGTCTTTACCTTCCACATTCACAATAGTATCTTTCATTAGTCCCACTTCATTTTGAAACCGAGACCACAACTTTAGATACTTTCAAGGTATTTGTTGTACATGCAAATTGCCTCCCACCTCAGGTGTTTTATGTGAAACTTTTTCAGAGACACACATACTTCCAATTGTGCTGTATTCTGAGGGATCAATCAATGTTGATTTATGCTTAGATGCATTTTTCCAGATAACACTATTGCCTAAATCAATAATCCATCCTCTCTTTTACATAATTTCTGTTTCTATGATGTTCTTTGCACCTTGACAAAACCATATGTCTATGTCAGTATCCAAATATCCAGGAGTTTAAAAAAAAAAAAACATTAGAAATCAAAGTAGCATTTGATTTACCCCTGCCAATAAAACCCACAATTGTACATACTGGTGCATTTGATTTAAATGGCAAACTTAAAACCTTGTTACACTCAATTGTGCTTCAGTGTCAATCAAAAACTTTTGTGTCTTGCCCTTTAAATTTTCCACATAAAAATGGATGACCACATTCATCTTGGAGGTTTAGGAGATAAATCTCGCTCTAGTCATTGGGAGGGTAACAAACCTTGTTTGTCCATCCCTGCATTGCTATTTTTATTTTTCAAAGTGTCATTTTCAATTGAAAACTCCCTTATTTGTCTTATCAATGAAGCATAGGGTGACTCTGGAAAATTAGTCTCAGAATTTACAGGAGCAGATGGGACTCAAGGAACTAATCAATTTTCATTGCCCAAAATCTTTGAATATCTCTTAAATATTTCTTACATTGAGGTTTTAAATGTCCAGGTTTTTCACAATAATAACAATTAGTAGATTTTAAACGAACAAAAGTTTTTGCCTTCCCTCTGTCATATTTTAACTCTTGCCTTGCTGTAGGATGGGACATGTGTTTGCTTTTAAAATGACTACACCCCCCCCCCTGTGCCTTTATAAGCAGATACTGTGAGTTTTAAATTACTTGCCTTGTGCAACTGTAGCACTTCCTCCCTCCCGAGGAGCTGGATATTTCCAGTTCTCCTAACTATGCCACTTACTCTCTGGCTCAATACACCAAAAAAAGAATAAAACAAACTTGGAGAATTCATGAGTCAAACAGTTCTCCTTGGAAAGAGCAGAGGTGGGGAAAATAAATCCAGTTCTGACATGAACATATAACAATTCTTCTCATTTCCAACAGGGACTTCCCAACAATGCAATGAGTCAATGCCCCTGATTCATCAAGCAGAATCGGATGATCGCTCGCGCATTCGTATTCGCGATCCGAAATCGTACGCCGTCGCGCTATTCAGCAACTGAAAAAGCTTGCGGCCAGAGCCGCGCATCTCCGGCAGCTTTACACTGGCGAGGTTGCATTAAAAGTCACTGTTCCCCTAAAAAATCATTCTTTCTAATGGCACACATATTACCCATAGCCCTAAAAAAAAACCCCCACACACACACACACACAAAACGTTCCCTCAGCCCCCCCTCTCCATGCAACAGGTGTCACAAACAAGAAGACACCTGAACAGGAGGTGGACCCTCTGTGCTACCAGCTCGTTTAGCCGAGGTGATATCAGAGGCACAGAGTCTAAGGTACCGCCCGGTGTTCGCCCGGCTTTGCTGCGAACGGCACCCAGGTTGCGGCCCTCAGACTCACCCGTGCAGGTAGCAGCTGACAGCTGAAGATAAGCGAAGGCGAAGTACAAAGTCGACAGGCAGATTCAAAAACCGAAAACAGGCACGGTCAGGACAAGCCAAGGTCAGGAACAGGAAACCAGGACTGGAAACTGAATGCTCACAGGAACCTCAGGTAGTAACGAATATTGCTGAGGCAATAGGTGTCTGACTGAGCCCAGCATATATAGGGAGACTGACAGGCTAGCTGGGCGGGGACTAGGAGGACAGGTGAGAATTAGGGGCATTGCTGAGCCATTTCTGCTAAGTCCAGAGCCAGCAGAGCAGCTAGAGCAAGGTGGGAACAGCTGCTGCTAATCAGACACTATCAGGAGGACAACAAGTACCAGATCAGCAGT